>NC_080182.1:8956567-9164117 GCF_950295315.1 Erinaceus europaeus | reverse complement strand
AGAGGGAGAGAGAGAGAGAGAGAGACACCTGCAGCCCTGCTTCACCACTTGTGAAATTTTCCCCCTGCAGGTGGGGACCAGGGGCTTGAACTTGGGTCCTTGGTGCACTGTAACACGTGCGCTCAACCAAGTGCGCCGCCTCCTGGCCCCCTATCCTCTTGTTATTTTCTATTTTTTTAAATGTTTTTATTTATTTATTTTTTTGAGAGAGAGATGCAGAAAGACACACACACACACACACACAGAGAAAAACACCAGAGCACTGCTCAGCTCTGGCTTATGGCGGTGTGGGGGATTGAACCTGGGACTTAGAAGCCTCAGGCCTGAGCGTCTCTTTGCAGAGCCGTTATGCTGTCTCCCCCGCCCTTCTCGCTATTTTCTAACTCTTGGGCGTTTTCTCTTGAAACTCAAGAGCAAACCCATTATTCACTAGATAAAGCGGAAGGGCTGACCATAAATGGGCCAATGCTACCATCTATTGATCATATGTGGGTACTGCAGCTACTGATTTTTTTTTTTTCCTTCACTATTATTCACTATCCTTGCTGGCTCAGTATCTGAGAGGTTACAGAAAGGGAGGGACACAGAAACCAGAAACAGGCAGTAAAGATAGGCAAAAATTCAGAAAGGAATAAATTAAGAGTTTTGTTTTTTTTTAAAAAAAGCAAAATAATTGGCTTTTAGAAAGAACATAATTCTGATAAACCTTTGGAACTATTGATGAAGAAAATATAAAAAGCAAAAGGAATCCTCGGGAGTCCAGGTGGCGACACACCTGGTTAAGGGCACATATTAACCATGAGTAAAGACACAGGCTCGAGGCCCCACTCCCCACCTGCATGAGGAATGCGCCTTAAGAGGTGAAGTTGGGGGAGTCAGGCAGTAGCGCAGTGGGTTAAGCGCACGTGGCACAAAATACAAGGACCGTCGCAAGGATCTGGGTTCGAGCCCCCGGCTCCCCACCTGCAGGGGAGTCACTTCACAAGCGGTGAAGCACGTCTGCAGGTGTCTATCTTTCTCTCCCCCTCTGTCTTCCCCTCCTCTCTGTCCTATCCAACAATGATGACATCATCAACAACAATAATAACTACAACAATAAAACAAGGCCAACAAAAGGGAAGAGGTGAAGCAAGTCCACAGGCGTCTTTCTCTCTCCTTATGTCCCCTCCTCTCTCAAATTCTCTGTCTTATCAAGTGTAATAGAAAAACAAAACAAAGCAAAAAGACTTGCCTCTCCCCACCCCACCCCCATCTACCCCACCAGCCTGTTCAGCTTGCGGAGAAAAGGACCTGGTCCATGTCACTACACAACCATCTAGCTTGCCGCCTAGCCCAGGGAATGTGGCTAACTCCTATTTGCTGGGAAAATCAAAACCTCTTGGCCTGGAATGTCCCCGACAGTCCTCAATTTCTCTCTCTCCCTCTCTCCCACTGCTGCTGGTCTGGGGGCAGAGTGCACACGCCCTCTCCAGATATCACTTCTGGAAATCTTTATTTACTCCTTTTGTTGCTGTTGTTGTTTTATTGTTGTAGTTATTATCGTTGTTATTGATGTTGTCGTTGTTGGATAGGATGGAGAGAAATGGAGAGAGGAGGGGAAGACAGAGAGGGGGAGAGAAAGACAGACGCCTGCAGACCTGCTTCACTGCTTGTGAAGTGACTCCCCTGCAGGTGGGGAGCCAGGGGCTTGAACAGGGATCCTTATGTCCAGTTATCATTTCTAACTTTAAGGCCCTTCTGTCCTGCATTTCCTCCCACAGTCGATTTTTGCTAGGCGTGCCTTGGCTGCTGCCATGCCCTGCGGTCCCTCCCTGACCACTGTGGGCTACCTCCTCTTCCACGCTCAACCCAGGACGCTCCATCTGAGTGAACTGTCTTGCCAGCAACAGATTTTCCAAGTGAGTCCTCTTTTGGGTGTTTGGAGCTGAATGGAATGGTCAGTTCAATCACTCCTTTTCCCAGAAAAAGTTTATTAATCTTGTACTGGGGGAGACAGCATCAATGACCCAATGGACTTTGATGCTTGAGGAAGCGGAGGCTCAAGGTTTAATTCCCTGTACCACCATAAGCCAACACTGAGCAATGCTTGGATAAGAAAAGAAAGGAAGGAGAGGAAGGAAGGATAGAAGGAAGGGAGGGAGGGAGAAAGGATGAAAGAAAGGTAAAGAAAGAAGGTAAAGGAAATGAAGGATGGATTGAAGGAAGGAAAAAGGGAGAAAAAGTTGCTAATCTCCTCCAAGTGGATGTCTCGCTAGAAGCCACTGTCCTGTTTTGTAGTCTAAGACAGATATTTAGAGATCACCTTATTTATTTAAGACGGATATTTAGAGATCACCTTATATATTTTGGCATGAGTGAATAAAACTTGTGTCCCTCAGTTGGCTAGCAGTCAAGAGGAGCCTTGACTATTTCCTCTCGTAATCCCCTGTTCTCTGGAGACCAGAAACAGGTGTCTCTGAGTATAGTTGAGCTAAATTCCTTGCAACATTGTGCTCAAGAGGAGGTAGCGTGGCTTCAGTCAATCTAGTCCCCTCGGGTAAGACCAGCGACGTCTTTTACTGTCTTTCCCAGGTAGAAGTAAATCACAGCGGATCTTTGTGGATTGCAGTAATAAAGGAAATGGCTACATCTGTCTCTGCACATTTGAGGGGTGGCTAAAATGAGCCCTGCCAGCTGGCAACAAATGAAGCCTCTTACCGTAAATGGCCAGAAATGTTGACGAATGACCACAAGGGGGTGGTAGAGGACTCTACATGGGCCCTAGCCACCCCGCCCACCCTCCAGATATCTAACCTTTTCTTTGAATGCTCCGGCTCCTGAAGGTGCTGGGGATTGAACTTGGGGGTCTCAAAGCCTCAGGCAAGGGTGTCTTTTGCATAACCATTAATTTTTGCATAACCATTAATTATGCTGTGTCCCCAGGCCCCAATTCTTTCTTTACTGCTACGGTTTTGGTCAGTAGGCTGCTACTGGCTGTATAGACTAATAGGAATACTGAGCTCATGTTCCCACCCACCTGCCTCTTCATTAAAAAAAAAATTATTTATTGGATAAGACAGAAATGGAGAGGGGCAATAGAGAGGGAGAGGCACCTAGTACTTGAGCTCAGACCTTACCCCCATTATCCCAAATTCCCTGTGCTAAGAAAAAAATTAATGAGAGTAGTAACAGCAGGTCTGCCTTTGGCTTCATTTTCATCATGCCGGTAAAAAGGGAGTGAAAGAAACGCCCTCGTCGGTGCTCAGAGCTCTTTGTTGGCATTTGCTCTTGCTCTGGTTGCCCTGACAAAGCTAGGGGGACAGCTGCTTGCACCCCACCACAGACGAAGACTCCCTGGGATTTAGAGTCCTGCTCCCGGCCCATCCTCCTCCTCTTGTGGGACCCTGGCTTGGGACTGGGCATCTTCGTCACCTCTGTATTAGAGCAGGTCTGTGTGGGCAGCCTCAAGGCTGCCTCCTCTGAGCACCGCCTAGCTGCGTGCGGCTCAGCTGGCGACAGGTGGCTTGCAGAAGTCTGCTACCATTTCGCGTCTCTCGTTATTTTGGCTGGCTGCCACTCAGATGAGGACTGCAACTGCTCTTTCCATGTGAGCACAACCCTTTGCTTGGATAGATGGCCAAGGACGGCCAAGCAGGGGGCTGTTCCAGGCTTCCCCTGCCCTGGACCCGGACTGGAGAAGACAAGCATAGAGGGAGGGCTCAGGGCATTGCCAGCTGCACTGCAGCAGGGTGCTTGCCCATTTTTGAAGTATTTTATGGACAAGAGGCAGAGAAGTCAAGAGGTAAGTGGGAGATGGAGGGGTGAACAGAGACACGTAGAACTCTGCTTTACTACTGGGGAAGCTCGCCCTTGCGGGTGGGGACCAGCCCTGGCACCACAGCACGTCTGCTCTGCCAGCACCTTACTTGCCCGTTTTCTCCTGCCTCTGCTGACACCTGCCAAGTCTAGAGGCTCAGGGACACGTCTGTCGTCCACCAGATGTTTCCTATCGCATCCTCAGAGCACTGAAGAAACGGCTCATTAAAATGCCTCCAGTCCCTTTAGTCTGAGGAAGAACACTCAGCCCTGCTCCAGTTTCCTCTTTGAAGGGAAGGGTCAGGGCACATTCTTGCTCAAGGGACAAGTTGGATCCAAGTTGAATCGGGGTTCACGGGACAAAAGGAAACATCAGCTGAGGCACTCCTCAAAAAATCCAGTTTTACTCCAGGCTTTGATCCCATCCAGAGGGAGTGGCACGACACAAATGGACAAAAGAAATGCTTCTCTCTGGTTCCTAAAGCGAGGGGCCCCTTTCTCCCCAACTGTGAAACTTTCCTGTATTACTATTTTTGGGGTAGACTAGCATTGCTGTCAATATAGTTTCAATAAATACAAGAAAAAGCAGCTCAGCATAGATCAGTTGTTTTCTCATTTTTGTAAACTTTCCTTGGCACCACTGAATTAGAAGTGAAAAGTTCTGAAACTGACTGAACTATGCTTTAAAAAAAAGTCAATTCATCAGGACCAGGTGCTGGTGTACCCAGCAGAGCATACATGTCACCATATGCAAGGACCTGGGTTCTTTCTCACCTGCCTGGGGGAAGCTTGACTTCACAAGCAACGCTGCGGGGGTCTCCTTTTAGGACCACCCCCCCATGGGTGTCAAAGTCACCAGGAGCAGTGGGTGACTTGGCAGGCAGAGTACCAGTGATAACCCTGGAGACAATAAATCATCTATTTTTAAGTGTTTACTTTGCACTAGATTCTGGTGTAGTTAACAGTTCCCATTCCTTGACTGGAAATCGGAGATGACAAAGTAGAAAGTAAGGCAAGTAGGCAAACTGGGGGTGGGGGGGGGGGAATGGAGATGGGATACTGAATTTTTCTTTCTCCCCAAAGCAGAATTAACAATAGGCTATGGGCTCAGGGTACAGAATGTAGAGAACAAGGCAATCCGCTTCCTTCCTTCCACACCAACCCCCATAGGAGGCTGGAAATCACACACTTGTGGATACATTTCTGTCTTGGCTAAAGAGCTTTAATGGCATGGCTTGTATAAACCAGCAAATAATTGGAATTCAAGTTGAGCTGCAGAAACCTCAGAACTGGGTCTTATTCTGCAGACCAACCTCCCCCACCCCCACCCGCTGCCACTCAGAGCTCTCCCTGCGGCAGAAGCAATGCCGGACCGTCCTAGCTTAGGAGGAGCAGAGCTTTCCTGTGAAGGAAAGCTGCTGCTGGCCTGGGGTGTGAGCACAGGGTCTCAGCTTCCTCCTGCCCGTCCCTAACACTGCAGCCAAGGTAACCTTGACCTCCCAGTCTTTGACCTGCTGCGACAGTGGCTAACACCCAGCCATTCCCAATGCCTGTGACAAAGCGTGTTTGTTGTCGGGACCTCTTACCCAGTACTCGAGACGAGGTGCTGGCAGCTGAGGGGCGCTTTCCAGCCCCGCGCTTCACACTGACACTGCCTTCTGACGGATCCTTGTGTCCGTTTATATAAATGAAGAGGAGCTACATCTGAGACTAGTTCGCCTCTAGCTATGGCTTTAGCAGTCGAAACCAGTCAGAATACTTATGGAATAAGGCGGCCAATTATTATTTTTATTCTCTGGGGGGCTGAACCCAGAACTTTGGAGCCTCAGATATGAGGCTCTTTGCATAACCATTATGCTGTCTACCCAGCCCCCAGCCAAGAAGGCCAATTATCAAAGATAACACACATGTACATCCTATTTGCTTAGATGGGGACCTAACAGCTGACAAAAGGATTCTTAGTTTTCATTTTATTTGAAGCTGCAACATACATGGTCTAATACAACAAAACAACATTTAATCAAGTGGAAAGTAACAAACTGGAAAACAAACAAATGAACACACAAAACCATCGGAAACATGTTAAGATGAGGATGTGATTTCTTTACCATCTTACTGCAATTTTCTTATGTGTTACTGGCCTACATACCCCATGGTCTCTGACAGCATGCAGATGGGAATGGAACCTGGAGTGATTAACTAAATGAGAAGTCCGTTTACTGCAGAGAAGCATTTCACAAGGCAGCCAAACCGTGTCCAGAGATAACTATTCAAGAAATTCTCCTGGTGTTCAGGCTCATTTTAGAATCCATGAACCTTAAGCTGTTCCTCCTTAACAATGCCAACCTGCAAGATAAAAATAGTCACTCTGAGGACTACAGGAAGCCACCCCAAGAATTAAATCCCCGTTTGTCGAAAGCACCATAGTTCTGATTATTAGTAGTAATGTGACCAGTCACTCTAGTAAGATAAGCAGATGCCCACTGCTAAGAGGCCCCCCCCCCCACTGCATTCAAATGCGGTTTTAGAAGCTGCACCATCCAGGGGCAGCGACCGCTTACCTCCAGAAGAAACTGGCAAATGTTCTTCCTCTGGTCGCCCTGAAGCTGAATCACCTCTCCGTACTCAGGGTGTTCGATCACAGTACCATTACAGGCGAATTTCTGGGTGGGGACATGAAGACACAAGCCACAACCCAGTCAGACCGGAGGCCTCGGCCTTGGCTAGACTAAAGCTTCAGGAGGTCTAACTGCACTCAAACAGGCCATGGGGCAGGGCTGTGGTGGTGGTGGTGGGGGGGGGGATAGCATGATGGTGACGCAGACACACTCTTGTGCCTGAAGCTCCAAGGTCCTAAGTTCAATCCCCAGGCAGCACCATAAGCCAGAGTACGGCAGAGCTAAGAGTGCTGCGGTTAAAAAAAAAAAGATATTGCTGCCTGCTACCCACAACAGCACCCCCACCCCACCCCCAAAATCAGCCGCCGACAAATCAGCAGGAGGCAGACACAGAACTAAACCCACGGCTTTGAGCTGAGCCAGACAGCACACCCTGGGAGGCCAGCAGACAGCCGAGCGCCCACAATCATGAAGGAAGGGTGTGTGTGTGTGTGTGTGTGTGTGTGTGTGTGTGTGTGTGTGTGTGTGTGTGTGTGTATTTCTCTGCCTCCTGCGCGCCCACCCTGACTGGCACAGAGGTGTGAGTGTGTGTGAGTGTGTGTGTGTGTGTGTGTATATGTCTGCCTCCTCTGCGTCCACACTGACCGACAGAGGTGAGTGAGTGTGTGTGAGTGTGTGTGTGTATTTCTCTGCCTCCTGCGCGCCCAGCCCGCACAGGGGGGCCGAGGCTGCCGGCTCTACCTTCTTGAAGGCCTTCACGAGCTTCTTCTTGTCATAGTCGTCCGCGATGCCCTGCACGGTGGTCAGCGTCTTGCGGCCGTTGCGCTGCTGGATCCTTATATGGATGTAGTCCTCGGTCCCGGCCGGGAGTAAGTCGTCGCCCTTAGTTGCATCAGCAAAGGGGTCTGCGGAGGAGGTGCGGGCGGACAGACGGACAGACGGTGAGGAGAGGCGCCCCGCCCGCGCCCAAGAGAACCCGGCAAAGGCCCGAACGGGAAATGCGGGAAATGCGGGCGTGAGCCAGAGACGCGGCAGGCTACGCGGGGCTGGGTGCGGCCCGGCGGCTCTGCTCGGTACCAGCCGGCGGGGTGCGGGGCAGGGGCGGGGGGGCTCGGGGTGCGGTACCGGAACCCGGGGAGCGGGGACAGGCCGGGGAGCGGGGAGCGGGGACAGGCCGAGGTGCGGGGTGCGGGGACAGGCCGGGGAGCGGGATGTGGGGACAGGCCGGGGTGCGGGGAGGGGGGACAGGCCAGGGTGCGGGGACAGGCCGGGGAGCGGGGCCCGGGGACAGGCCAGGGTGCGGGGACAGGCCGGGGTGCGGGGACAGGCCGGGGTGCGGGGCCCGGGGACAGGCCGGGGTGCGGGGACAGGCCGGGGTGCAGGGCCCGGGGACAGGCCGGGGTGCGGGGCCCGGGGACAGGCCGGGGTGCGGGGACAGGTCGGGGCGCGGGGCCCGGGGACAGGCCGGGGTGCGGGGCCCGGGGACAGGCCGGGGTGCGGGGACAGGTCGGGGCCCGGGGCGGCCGCAGGGGAGGGGGCGCCCCGCCGCCATCTTCCGGGCGCCGAGACAAAGGGGTGCGGGCGCCCGGCCCGCCGACTCACCGAAGGATTGGAGGTTCTGGATAGTGGACATGCGACACTAGTGAGAGGCCGCGGAGGGTGCAGAATGGCTGCGGGGCTCGCCCGGACGCAGAGTCGGAAGGCGGCAGAGGCGGGGACACGGGCGCACACCGCGCGAAGCTCTCGCCCCGGGGCTGGGATGCGGCTGCGGCGGCGGCGGCGGCGGCGGCGGAAGCCGGGCGGAGGCAGGAAGAGGCGGCGGCGAGCGGGGCCGGGACGCTGTAGAGGAGGCGGCGCTGCAGCTTCTCCCACAAAATGGCCGACGGAGACTATTTAGCCGTGCCCGACGCCCCGCCCACGTGACCCGCCCGCGCGAGGGCACCTGGGACTTGTAGTTCGGCCGAGGGTGGGGGGGCTGTTGAGTGGGGGCGGGGCTTCGGGACCGCAATTCCCAGCAGGGAGCGCATCCCCAGCCCTGGGCGGGGCAGGTTAAATCAGACTTAATCTGTTTCTCTCTTTTTTGATTAAAGAATTTAAATAATCTTTATTCACTTATTGGAGACTGCCAGAAATCAAGAGAGAAGGGGGTGATAGAGAGGGAGACAGAGAAGAGACACCTGCAGTCCTGCTTCTCCACTCACAAAGCTTCCCCCCTGCAGGTGGAGACTGGGGGCTCGAACCTGGCGCACTGTAACATGTGCGATCAGCCAGGGTAGCTCAACCCGGCCCCTGTTTACCTGTATTTTTAAAATTTTTCTTTCTTTCTTTTTTTTTTTTTTTAATTTATTTATGTATTGGGGAATTAATGTTTTACATTCAACAGTAAATACAATAGTTTGTACATGCATAACATTCCCCAGTTTCCCATTTTAAATTTTTCTTTCTATTTCCCTTATTGTTTTATCGTTATTATTATTGCTATTGACGTCGTTGTTGTTGGGTAGGACAGAGAGAAATGGAGAGAGGAGGGGAAGACAGAGAGGGGGAGAGAAAGAAAGACACCTGCAGACCTGCTTCATCGCCTGTGAAGTGACTCCCCTCCAGGTGGGAAGCCGGGGGCTCGAACCGGAATCGTTATGCGGGTCCTTGCGTTCCGCACCACCAGAGGTTAACCCGCTGAGCTACCGCTCGACTCCCTATTTATCTGTATTTTACTGGATGGTAACAGAGAGAAATTGAGAGAGAAGAAGGGAGATTGAAAGGGATAGAGAGACACCTGCTGCCACTGCAGGTGGACACTGAGGGCTTGAAGCTGGGTCCTCGTTCATGATAACAAGTGAACTCTACCGGGTGCGTCGCTGCAGGCCCTGGTCAGGCCTAATCTAGTAATAAAATTAATCTGGGGACTGCACTCCCAATGCCCTGGGTGGGAGGGGGATATAGTCTCTAACAGTTACCTTCAAAACCTGGGGTAATGTAACTAAAATTAGGGTGCAGTAGAAAACTCCATTTCCTAGTTCCAGATTTCTATAGCTGGTGCTTGGAAGTTTTATTCCCCCAATCCCAGTTTTAAGTGTCTGATTAGGTCCTAGAAGCTGAGTTTAACTGCCCTCTGATTCTCAGGCTGCAATGTGCACCTCCCTAGAAATCTGGGTGAGAGCCCCGAATCTGCAGATCTAACAAGGTCCCATGTCACTAGTTTTGAGGGCTTCATAACCACTGTCCTATCAGCTGTGCTGTTAGCCCTGCGCAGCAGAGGACAAGCCTGTCTGTTTTGAAACATAAAAAACTTTCAACAGAATGGCTGCCAGATAGAAAGATGAGCTCTGCAAACAGGGAAATTGGCAGGTAACAGAAATGTAATGTTTTCCTATCCAACGACACACAGAAAAACAAACCTGAGACTTTGGGGAATGGGCTCAGTCAGGCTGGTCCGCAACTGTCAAACTTGACTGGCATTCTGGAAGCAGAGATAGATGAGCATTACAATGAAAAACAATTTTGTTGACATTTCAAACAGTACATTGACAAAATGGTTTTTCTTCTTTACTAATGCACTAATGAACAGGAAATAGCAGGAAGTCTAATAACTGCTAGAATTTCAAAAGGGGGATAAGAGGTGTTTTGAGATGTCTAACATCAGAAATGTGATCTGGAAATACCTGTTGTAACAGATTTCTTCTAACACTATTGTGATGTGGTCACCATTCATTACAGAAGAAATGTGAAATTTTGCTTAGAGGTTAGTGAAACGAATAGGTGCATGTTTTTTTTCTCATTTAATTTTCGGTTCTTCCCAACTTTGAAATTTTTTTTTAAAATTTTTTTATTTGTTTTTTCTTTTGTTTCCTTATTGTTTTTTATTGTTGTTGTTATTATCTTCATTGTTGGATAAGACAGAGAGAAATGGAGAGAGGAGGGGAAGACAGAGAAGGGGAGAGAAAGACAGACCCCTGCAGACCTGCTTCACGGCCTGGGAAGCGACTCCCCTGCAGGTGGGGAGCCGGGGCCTCGAACCGGGATTCTTAAGCCGGTCCTTGCACTTTGCACCACGTGCACTTAACCAGCTGTGCTACCGCCCGACTCCCAACTTTGAAATTTTATCCAAAGACCAAAGATCAGCAGACCCTCAAATCAACAGATCCCAGAGAAAGAATTCCTGGAGGGCCTGGTGGGGGATACACCCAGTCAAAAGCAAGTGATTAACCTGCAAAAGCTCCCAGCCCCACTTGCAGAGGAAAGCTTCTGGAGTGGGCAAGCAGTGGTACAGATCTCTCTCTTTTTGTTTTATATATAATATATTATTAATATATATTACTATATAATAACTATGTAATAATAATAGTTATTATTATTATTACCAGAGCACTGCTCAGCTCTGGCTAATGGTGGATAAACCTGGGACTTCAAAGCCTCAGGCATGACTCTCTGCGTAAACATTCTGCTATCACCACCCATTTACTTGTTTATTTATTTATTTATTTATTTATTTGTTTATTTATTTATTCTTAACCAGAGCATTGCTCAGCTGTGGTTTATGGTGCTACAGGGGATTGAACCTGGGACTTTGGAGCCTTGGAGTCTTTTTGTATAACCATTATGCTATCTACCCCTGCCTTTTTCTTCCTCTCCTTCTCCCTCCCTCTCTCTCTCTCTCTCTCTCTCTGCCTCTCTCCCCCTCCATCTCCCCCTCCCTCCTCTCCATTCCCCTTCCCACTCAATTTCTCGATGTCCTATTAAAGAAAAAAGAATTCTTAGATTGGGGGGAGGGGGGAGGCAGTCAGCTTAATGGTTATGCAAAAAAGACTCTCATGCCTGAGGCTCCAAAGTCCCAAATACAATGGTCTAAACCACATAAACCAGAGCTGAGCAGTGCGCTCTGGTAAAATAAATAAATACATACATACATACATAAAAACAATAAATTAATTAAAATAAGTAATATTGTGTGATGAACATTTATGATAGACACTGTGCACTGAATCCTATTTGACTGTCGTAAGACTTGTTCAAAATATAATTAATATTCAAGCAGCATGATATAGCGTACAAGATACAGTGAGCAAGGACTCAGGTTCAAGCCTCTATTTCCCATCTGCAAGGGGAAAGCATCACACACAGTGAAGAAGTGCTACAGATCTCTCTCTCTCTATCTATTAATCTTTCTCTCTCCTTTTCTCCCCATTCCCTATCAATTTCTCTTTGTCTCTATTCAATAAATAAAGACAAATATACACAAATAACCATTCTTTGGTGTAATTACTACTCCATTTGAACATGTAGAAACAGCGGTTGTTGCAGGTTAAACATTATCCTTAAAAATCAATTCTTTCTTAATATCAGCAAATGCTGGAGAGGTTGTGGGGTCAAAGGAACCCTCCTGCACTGCTGGTGGGATTGTAAATTAGTTCAATCTCTGTGGAGAACAGTCTGGAGAACTCTCAGAAGGCTAGAATTGGACCTACCCTATGACCCTGCAATTCCCCTCTTGGGGATATATCCTTAGGAACCCAACACACCCACCCAAAAAGATCTGTGTACACTTATGTTCTTGGCAGCACAATTTGTAATAGCCAAAACCTGGAAGCAACCCAGGTGTCCAACAACAGATGAGTGGCTGAGCAAGTTGTGGTCTAGATATACAATGGGATATTGCTCAGCTATAAAAGATGGTGACTTCACCCTTTTCAGCTGATCTTGGATGGACCTTGAAAAATTCATATTAAGTGAAATAAGTCAGAAACAGAAGGATGAATATGAGATGATCTCACTCTCAGGCAGAAGTTGAAAAATAAGATCAGAAAAGAAAACACAAGTAGAACCTGAACTGGAATTGGCATATTGCACCCAAGTAAAGGACTCGGGTGGGTGGGGGTGCGGGGGAGAATCCAGGTCCAAGAAGGATGACAGATGACCTAGTGGGGGTTGTATTGTTATATGGGAAACTGGGAAATGTTATGCATGTACAAACTATTGTGTTTACTGTCGAACGTAAACCATTAATTCCCCAATAAAGAAATTTAAAAAAGACTAGGTAGTATAATATATACTCAATAAGAAAAAAAAAAATCAATTCTTTCTTGGGGGCTAGGCAGTAGCACATTCAGTTAAACAAGAGTACATGTTCCCATGCTTGAGGACCTGGGTTCACATCCCGGCTCTCCACCTGCAAAGGAGAAGCTTCATGATGTCTCTCTCTCTCTCTCTCTCTCTCTCTCTCTCTCTCTCCATGTCTACCTCCGTCTTTCCTCTCAATTTCTACCTGTCCTATCAAAATAATAATCATTAAATCAAATTTTAAAAAAAAGGAAAATGGCTGCTGGGAGAGTGGATTAGTCACATAGGTACCGAGCCCCAATGATAATCCTCGTCACAATGAAAAATAAAGTAAAAAATAAATCAATCCTTTTTTTTTTTTTAATCACTAGGGATTCACTGCTCCAGAATTTAACTTTTTGGTTTTTTTTCATTTAAATGAATAAAAACCTTTGTTGTCCAAAATTGTGTGTAAAGATTTTTAACTGGTTCTAAAACAAGGAGAATTAATGGTTTTTTTTTGTTGTTGTTGCTTTTTAAAAAAGATTTTATTTATTTTATTTTGAGAGAGATACAGAGAGAGAGAAAAAGAGAGAGAGGCACCAGAGCTTTGGCTTATGGTGGTGCAGGGGATTGAACCTGGGACTTTGGAGCCTCAGGCATGAGAGTCTGTTTGCATAACCATTATGCTATCTCCCCGCCCAGTTGCTTATTTTTTATAAATGATTTTTAAATTATCTTTTTTTAAAAAAAATTCTTTATTCCCTTTTGTTGCCCTTGTTTTATTGTTGTAGTTATTATTACTGATGTCGTCGTTGTTTGGATAGGACAAAGAGAAATGGAGAGAGGAGGGGAAGACAGAGGGGGAGAGAAAGAGAGACACCTGCAGACCTGCTTCACCGCTTGTGAAGTGACTCCCTGTAGGTGGGGAGCTGTGGCCTCGAACCAGGATCCTTACCCTGGTCCTTGAGCTTTGCCATACGCTTAACCCGCTGCGCTACTGCCCAACTCTCTAAATTATCTTATTTATTGCATAGAGACAGCCATAAATCGAGAGGAAGGGGGAGATAGAGAGGGAGAGAGACAAGAGAGACAGACACCTGCAGCCCTGCTTCACCACTAGTGAAGCTTTACCCCTGTAGGTGGGGATGGGGAGGGTGCTGGTTGAACCTGGGTCCTTGCGCATTATAACGTGTGTGCTCAACCAGATGCGCCACCATTCAGCACTTGTTGCTCATTTTTGGGTTATAGTTATAATGTGTTGATGGCCATACCACCTTGAATACGCCCAATCTTGTTTGATCACAGTCATAATGGTTTCTGGTTTTTGACCTTATACCTTTATAAGTGTGTTTCAATTAATGCTTGCTGCTACACCTTTTTGTTGTATCCAGGGTGACTTTTTCAGATTGGGACAAAGAGAGAAATAGGGGGAAAGAGAGAAAGACACCGAAGCTTCTCCCAGTGCAGGGGGATCCAGCCTTGAACCTGGTTTGTAAGCAGCACAAAGCTAATACCTACCCAGCTGAGCTATCTTTTTCTTTTCTTCTTTCATTATTATTTTTTTAACCAGAGCACTGCTCAGCCCTGGTTTATGGTGGTGGTGAAGGTGGGGCATGGAACCTGAGACTATGGAGCCTCAGGTATGAGAGTCTGTTTGCATAACCATTATGCTATCTACCCCCTCCCAGCTGAGCTAGCTCTATGGCCCTTAATGTTATTGTGTTGTACTATTTTAATAGTCTCTTTTAAAAAATATTTTATTTATTTTTGAGAGAGATGCAGAGAGAGAAAGAGACAGAGAGAAACACCAGAGCCGTGCTCAGCTCTGGCCTACGATGGTGCGGGGGAGTGAACCTGGGACTGCGGAGCCTCAGGCATGAGAGTCTGTCTGCATCACCATTGTGCTGCCCCCCATCCACCCCCCACTCATGTTATACTATTTACACAGAAGTCAAATCCTTTGACTCTCATCCGGTATTATTTAATAGAAATATTATGTAATCCATGTGAAAATTCAAATTTCTAAATAGCCACATTTAAATTAAAAAGAGAGCAGATAAGATTGAGGTAACTTAAAGTTCATAATACTCTTTAATCCACTCTATATTCTGTACTTTATATGTACAGATGAAACAAAATGTGTGTCTATTTCTGTTTGTTTTTTTTTTATTATTTACTAGATATCCATAATCATTTCTTTTCTTTGGTTATCACAAAGACTTTGCTGCTCTGGATTGACTTGTTCAGATAAAAAAGAGAGACAGAGACAGAGAGAGAGGAAGACCAGAAGAGAGAGAAAGATACCACAGCACTGAAACTTTTTATCAGTATCGGGGCTGGGGTGGGGTGGATGGCAAGACTTGAATGGGGGTGGGGGTAATCTGCATGGTAAAGCAGCCACCTTGCTGGGTGACCTGTCTCACAGTCCTCCAGAGCATTTCTCTCTGGTGACCCAGTGAGGAAAGAAAGTAAACAGACAGACATTTAAAACAGGTAGAGAAGTTTTCGAAACTATAGGAAACGTTATGGCCTTTTAGCCCTACCAGGAGAATTCATCACTTCTGATGCTGAATACAAGTTAGAAAACAGTTGTGAAGATTACGGTGAGAACCCTCTGACTAGTGCTGGGTGGTGGCACAGCTAGTAGGTACATACACTGAGGTGCGCAAGGACCCAGGTTCAAGCCTTCAGCCCCCACCTGCAGGGGGAAAGCTCACGAGTGGTAAAACAGCTGTCTCTCTGTCTCTGTCTCTCTCTATCTCTCCTTCCCCTCTCAATTTCTCTCTGTCTCTATCCAAAATGAATAAATAATTTTTTTTTCATTTTTTTAATCTTTATTTATTGGCTAGAGACAGCCAGAAATCTAGAGGGAAAGGGGAGATAGAGAGGGAGAGAGACAGACACCTGAAGTACGGCTTCACCACTTGTGACGCTTTCCCCCTGATAAAATATATATATATATATATATATATATATATATATATATATATATATATATATATATATATTAAAGGAGCTGAGTATGGGGCGGTGGCACAGTGGGTTAAGCGCATGTGGCGCAAAGCGCAAGGACCGGCATAAGGATCCCAGTTCGAGCCCCCGGCTCCCCACCTGCAGGGGAGTCGCTTCACAGTCTGTGAAGCAGGTCTGCAGGTGTCTGTCTTTCTCTCCCCTTCTCTGTCTTCCCCTCCTCTCTCCATTTCTCTCTGTCCTATCCAACAACGAACAACATCGACAATGGCAATAATAATACCACAACAAGGCTACAACAACAAGGGCAACAAAAGGGGGAAAAGATGGCCTCCAGGAGTGATGGATTCATGGTGCAGGCACCGAGCCCAGCAATAACCCTGGAGGAAAAAAAAAAAAGGAGCCATCTGTCTGGCATCCAAAGCATTTGTGCTCATCCCTGTAAAACCAGTACAAGCGGGAGTTGGGCTGTAGCGCAGCGGGTTAAAGCGCACTTGGTGCAAAGCACCTGGTTCGAGTCCCCGGCTCCCCACCTGCAGGGGAGTCGCTTCACAAGCAGTGAAACAGGTCTGCAGGTGTCTATCTTTCTCTCCCTCTCTGTCTTCCTCCTCCTCTCTCCACTTCTTTCTGTCCTATCCAACAACAACAACAGCAATAACTACAATAAAACAACAAGGGTAACAAAATGGAATAAATAAATTAAAAAAAAAAAAGTACAAGAACCCTAGACCATGTGTGACCACTGAGTGCCAGCAGGATAGCTGGTCCGAAGGGAGACATGCTAAAACTGTACACACTGAGCTTTCAAAACTGATCCTCTTCATTTTCCTGTCTCTTCCTTTCCCCCTTTATTATGTATGGCTACTAGACATTTAAAAATTATATTTGGTTCCCACACTATTTCTGTTAGGCTTAGAGCAAAAGGATCGGACCTATATGTAAAGTTATCATCAAAGGAATAAGCCAAGGCATTTTAAATCTACTATTTTTACTTACGGATGGTACCAGATAGTTTAAGGTAATTATTTCCTGCCTCATTTCAGGAAAATTTACATGGAGAGAACTCTAGCTGAGAACAGTAGGTACTGACTAGAGCCATCACCAAAACTAGCTCTTAACTTCCTACTAAGACAAAGAGAAAAGTCAGCTAGAAATATCATGTCTACAGCATAACAACATACCAGTTGCGCGCGCAGGAGGAGTGGCTTTGCCTGAGCCTGAACGGCGGGTGATATTTTTCCTAGGTCCTCATAAAGGACACACTGTGATGTAGTGGACAGCAGCCCATGTTGCCTGCCTAGCAGGAAGACAATGGTGGGCTTCATCCAAGTGTTTCTTATATCTGCTGGTCATAAAGACATGCTCTCTGGATAGTGCCTTGAGTTCTTATCTAGCCAGTGATTGTCTGCTGATGGTGGCATGTAACAATATGTCCCTCAGGTTTCTTAGTTCCTTTTAAACAATATTTTATTTATTTATTAACATAAGACAGGGAGAGAGGGAAAGGAGATAGATAGATGATAGACAGATAGATAAGGAGAGAGAGAGAGAGAATCAGAGTCGGGCAGGGCAGTAGCATATACCCGGTTGAGCACAGATATTACAGTGTTCAAGGACTCAAGTCCCCAGTCCCCACCTGCAGGGGGAAAGCTTTGCGAGTGGTGAAACAGGGCTGCAGGTATTTCTCTGTCTCTTTCCCTCTTGATTTCTGGCTGTCTCTATTCAATAAGTAAAGATAATTTAAAGAATTAGAAAAATAAAATAAGAACTTTTTAAGAAGAAAAAAGAATCAGAGCCTCACTCTGGTACATGGAATGCTGGGAATTGAACACAGGGCCTCATGCTTCCAAGTTCAGCTCCCTACCCAGTGTGCCACATCCTGAGCACCAGGTCTTCACAGCACAACCAGTTTCAGCTACCGCACTCAGCATTCAACATGGCATTTCCACAGGATTCACACGTCCCCTATGCGAAAGAGTGAAATACCTTAACTGTTTCTTTTAGAGGTTGCCATTTCTTTAAAGCCTGGTAGCCACAAGAAAAACAGACCACTGAACACTCCTCCCCTCTGAGCAGTTTCGATAACCTAACCACTTGCAAGGATGATGTTGCAAAATGTGTGGTCATGTTTAAGTTTGAAAGTTTGAAATTAACCTGCTCTATTTGCTTCTGTAATACCTGCTTTGCTTAGATACAGATTGGCGCCATAAGATAGAGTTTAAAATGTATACCTTAGATAAGGGTGTGGAAAGTACCCTCTGCTTGCATAACACCCTCTGCCTCCTTAGATAAGAGTGACTATCCCCATCCCAGAGTGCTATAGAAATCCCTAGGTTAAAGAGCTCAGGGTCTCATAAGCTACGGGGCCACCTCGGTGTTCCAGCTTGTGGACCTCTCAGCTGAGACCTTTCTGTGTTTACCTGTGTGAGTTTGTGTTCTGTACTGTTCTGTGTCTTTTGATGTGAATAAATACTTCAACTTTGCCAGAGTTCCTGTGTCAGCCTCAATGTGTGACATTAACACCTATTGCCAGGCAAGGATTAAGTGCAGCTACGACCCTACTGACAGATGTGGAATACTTATTCTTTTTAACCAAAGCACTGCTCAGCTCTGGCTTACGGTGGCATGAGGACTGAACCTCGGACCTTGGAGTCTCAGGCATGAGAGTCGGTTTGCATAACCATTACCACCACCCTGTGGGACACTTCTGGTAAAGGGGTCTGCTCAAGGAAATGTCCTTTTTTTTTTTTTTTTTTTTATCTGGTTGAACATTTTTAGATGTGTGCTACAGCCTAACACTCCTTTTATTAAGTCCTTCTTCTTTCTCTTAGAGTCACTGCCTCTGGCTCTTCCTTCACAGTTGCTTCTTCCAGAGAGTCTTTTAAATTTCTGGCACATGTAGCTTCTTCTTCTTCTAGCGTTTGCCCTTCTTCCGTAGCCAGTCAACAGCGTCAGGTTGAGCCTGATGTCAAGTTTCGAGACCTCCTTTGAATCTGGAGAGGTGGCAGTCGTTGACTATGTGGGTCATAGTCTGTAGCCGCAGGGGCAGTTCGGGTCGTCTCTGGCTCCCCAGCACACGTAGCTCAATCTTAATGTCTGCCTTTGTATTTTATAATTTAAAAATATTTATTTACTTTTCCCTTTTGTTGCCCTTGTTGTTTTATTGCTGTGGTTATTATTGTTGTTGTTATTGTTGTCATTGTTGTTGGATAGGACGGAGAGAAATGGAGAGAGGAGGGGAAGACAGAAAGGGGGAGAGAAAGACAGATACCTGTAGACCTGCTTCACTGCCTGTGAAGCGACCCCCCTGCAGGTGGGGAGCCGGGGACTTGAACCAGGATCCTTGAGCCAGTCCTTGCTCTTGGCACCATGTGCACTTAACCTGCTGCACTACCACCCAACACCCTTTATTTTTAATGACAGAGAGAAAGATACACACAGAGAGCTACCAGAGCTCTGCCCAGCTCTGGTTGATGGTGGTGTTGTGGATTGAACCGGGGACTTTGGAGCCTCAGTTATGAAAGTCTTTTTATTTATTTATTTATTTTCCTTTTTGTTGCCCTTGTTGTTTTTATTGTTGTTGTAGTTATTATTGTTGTTGATGTTGTCATTGTTGGATGGAAAAGAAAGAAATGAGAGAGGAGGGGAAAGACAGAGAGAGGGAGAGAAAGACAAACACCCGCAGACCTGCTTCACTGCCTGTGAAGCGACTCCCCTGCAAGTGGGGAGCTGGGACCTCCAACCGGGATCTCGAACTGGGATCCTTACACCTGTCCTTGTGCTTTGCGCCAGGTGCGCTTAACCCACTGCCCTACCGCCCGACTCCTGAAAGTCTTTTTTTTTTTTTTTTTTTTCCCAACCAGGGCTTTGCTGGTGCTGTTTGCCTGTGGATTCTACTGCTCCAGATGAACTTTTTTTCCTCCTTTTTTAAATTAGTGACTTAATAATGATTTACAAAAAAGTAATGGGGTATAATTCCACAGCATTTCCATAACCAGAGTTCTGTGCCCAGTCCCCCTCAAGTGGAAACTACTATAGTTCTTGTAAGGCCGTAGACACTGGTAGAGGAGCTCCAGTGATGCAACCAGTTAGCGAGTGGTTCTTATACAAATATTGGTCGAACGTATATATTGTTTTTTTCTTTTGTTTTGTTTTACCCATTTTTACTCACTTCAGTGGTCCTGCCTTCACTTTTTGTCTAAGCCACACCTGCACATATTACTACTTCTGGGCATCCTTCCTTCCTTTTTCTCCTCCCCTCTCAGGTTATAGAAGCAGTGCCTGACTTCTTCTAGTGTTTTCCAGATTCTCTTTCTTCTCAGTGATGGTATAAAAACAAAAATCCCTGGTCACAAATGTTCTGGGTCCCAGTGAAATGAGATGGACTAGAAATATTGTCTGGGAGGTTAATGTCAGAGTAGAGAATAGAACTTGAATGCAAGTTTAGGGCAGAGAGTAGCTCTCAAAATTGAAAAACAAACAAACAAAAAATACAATTAACTTTATCACATCAATCTGACCCAGGGCTCATGTATATTCATATTTAGCACAGGAGCCTGTGTAATTTCCAAGTCCCTGTCAATCTGAGTCCACAGGATGGGTTTCTTTCTCTCTTTCCTTTCTTTCTTGTTCTTTTTTTTTTTTCCTTTCTCTTGATCTCTTTTTTTTTTCCCAGGTAGAAGGTGGAAGATGGAAGTGTGTGATATATCTCACACAAAGGCAATTGCTCCTGATACTGTATATATACCACTGAAGTCCAGGAAATGTGCTAAATATTGTACATTATTCACTCTTTGTAATCAGTTTATAAAGTGAACTCCATCATCTCAATTTACAGGTAAAAGAAAAAAAAATCCTAAGAAGTATATTACTTGCTTGAGGACATACAGGATATGTCTTAGCCAGGACTTAACCTAGGCTTGTCCACTTCATGGCTCCATATTATTACTTCTTTATGGAGCTTGAGTATAAAATTTGAACCTCGTTTTTTTTTTTTAATATTTTATTTGTTTATTTAACTAGAGCCCTGCTCAGCTCTGGCTCATACGGAAAATTTCATGTTCTATATGGAAAGGAAAGTCAGATTTCCGTCTTCATTTAAAAGTGTGAATTTCCAGATTATCTTTTTTAAAAAAATGAGTCATAAGCCATTTGTAGACTTTTCATGTTCAGTTGCTCAGGCATTGGGTCTCTCAGGCATTTCACAACAATGAAATCTGCCCCTGGGTTTCTCTCTGCCCTGACCCAGCTTTCTAGTCTTATCCTCAACTCTGACACCATCTTCCCAGACAATACCTTTAGCCCATCTGCATGTTAGCTGTCAGGCTTAGGCAAAAATCACTAATGCATGGGCCTCTTGTATTATACCTAAAATTGACAGGTGTAGATAGCATAATGGTCATGCAAAGAGATTTTCATGCCTAAGGCTCCAAAGTCCCAGGTTCAATCACCCTGTACCACCATAAACCAAAGCTGAGCAGTGCTCTGGTTAAAATAAATGAATGAATAAATACTTATATCACTACTTAAAAAAAAAAAAACCTGTTGTGGAATATACCTAAAATAGACTACCTAACTTCTTCCCACATGAAGACCTTTAGTTCCATCCGCTCTATTCTTAGCTTTTGGTTCCTGATTACTAAACAGTTTGTTCTGCTTTATATATATATTTTTAATTTGTTATTGTTGTTGTTGGATAGGACAGAGAGAAATGGAGAGAGGAGGGGAAGACAGAGGGGGAGAGAAAGACAGACACCTGCAGACCTCTGCTTTATATCTTAATGCTTTTTAGCCACCAAACTGCAGATGCTACCATAACACCAACCTGACTTCCCTGGGCAGACGGCCTCACCAAGGTGTCCCGGAACCCCACCCCACCAAAGCCCTGCCCCACCAGGGAAAGACAGAAACAGCCTGGGGATGTGGATCCACCTGCCAACACCCATGTCCAGAAAAGAAGCAATTTTAAAAGCCAGACCTCCCACCTTCTGCTCCCCATAATGATATTTGGTCCATAATCCCAGAGGGACAGAGAATAGGGAAGCTTCCAATGGAGGGGATGGGATGTGGAACTCTGGTGGTGGGAATTGTATGGAATTGTAACCCTCTTATCTTGTCAATCATTATTAAATCACTAATAAAAAATAACTGAGCACTAAGAAAGAAAGAAAGGAGTCAGGTGGTAGCGCAGCAGGCTAAGCGCAGGTGGCACAAAATGCAAGGACCAGAGTAAGGATCGAGGTTCGAGCCCCCGGCTCCCCACCTGCAGGGGAGTCACTTCACAAGCTGTAAAACAGGTCTGCAGGTGTCTTTTTCTCCCCCTCTCTGTCTTCCCTTCCTCTCTCCATTTCTCTCTGTCCTAGCCAACAATGACGACAACAATAATAACTACAACAATAAAAACAAGGGCAACAAGAGGGAATAAATAAATATTGAAAGAAAGAAAGAAAGAAAGAAAGAAAGAAAGAAAGAAAGAAAGAAAGAGGGAGGGAGGGAGGAAGGAAGGAAGGAAGGAAGGAAGGAAGGAAGGAAGGAAGAAAGAAAGAAAGTAACTTGTCCCTGAATTAAGGAGGTGTTAGTAAGAGATAGAGCCAACATGACCTAGCTTATTCTATCTAAGGGTCATTTGGGGAAGACTTAGGACTAAGTTAAAGGGTTAAATAATAAAGGAAAGAATTTATACCAACTATAAATATTGTAGATCGTCATTCTGACTGGAGAATCAGAATTTTTGGTTTATCTACTGACGTTATTTCAATGCAGGTAGGAAATAAAGGGTAGCTGCCTTTTTGTATTATCTGGTTGCTAGAATTTGTGGCAGAGATTGCTTGTAGTTGTCTTGTATTCATTCTTCCTTTCCTGGTAAAACAGAATCTCAAATTTATTCTGTAGTGCAATGTGCCCAGCTACAAGATGATGCTTTTTTCACAGCTTCCCTTGCTAGATGGAGTGACTGAGGTGTTGAGTAAAGAGAATTTAAAAGAAGCTGACTCAGTTCAGGCAAGTGTCCATTTTGCTCTCTTCTCTTTTCCTTCACTGCTGCTGTGAACGCAGACATGATGCTGCTGGCAGTCTTGAGTGACAGGCTCACCCCATCAAACTTGGCACTGCTGAAGAAGAATGGCAGAAAAAGTTGAGGTCCTGGCCTGGTTACATGTGACAGAAGAAATCAAACCTCACGTGACTAACCCTCTGTCATCTCAGGTTCTAGTTCATTGAAACGGAACCTAATTCTAGATTGAGCATTATTCTTACCTCGGTGGGAAACCCAGGACCCTGAGAGCTGGGAATACCTTTTCCTTATGCCCTGTGTTGAGAATTTCTGCCTGGCTTGGATTAGGATTTCTTTCTTACCCATCACACTGGAGGGTGCCTAACTGGCTCGGTATGGATTGTAGGAGGACATACTAGAAATAGACCGACAGTACACTGTGTCTCCTTAAATTTCAGAGGCCACATGGCAGGGCAGATGTCCTGTAACTGTCTTGGGATGATTACATCTTTTCAATAAGCAGCAGTGATAGACAGCATCTTACAGGAATTTTAGAGGAAAAGTCAGTCACAATTCATACTGCTTACCATCTGCCTTGCCAACAAGTCCCCCAGACTCTTACTATGAAACCAGAAATAGAATCCTAGAAACTCACATTGAGAAATAAATATTCTTCAAACAAATGAATCATGACAATAAATCTTCTTTAGCTTTTTGTGATTTGGACGTGTATGTTGAAAGGTTGGTATGCAGTTGGTATAGGTGACTATATCTTTTCAAATCATTAAATTATGAAAATATTTTTATGCTAGATTGGCAAAGAGTATTCCACCTCTCTAGCTCCTGGTCCCCTTCCTTTAGCTGGAACTCTCAGACTGCTGCATGGTGAGTTCCTGAGAGTAGAGACCTTTCTGGATTTATTCACTCTTCACTTTGAAAATTAGGCATTTGGAGACCCATATCAAACTGACATGAGTGACCTGGGAGGTTGTGCAGTGGTGGAGCCCTTGACTTGCAGGCATGGAGTTCCAATCAAGATCCCTGGCACCATAGAGGTGAGAGTGTTTTGCAGACACCTGTCCTGGTCAGATATGAAATTGTACCCATGTGCCAGCACCTATACTATAAACCACTAATCTTCCAATAACAAAAAGAAAACAGAACAAATAAATATAAAAAATTGATAAAACCCAAAAAGATACATGGATCTGTCTGTTCATCTCAGCATTATGCACAGAAGCTAAAACATGGAAACAACCTATCCAGGAATTATTGGATAAAGAAGTTTTAACCACTTTATTCATTTTTCTGAATAAGAGAAGTTACAAAGAAAATTCAGACTCTGGGAGTCGGGCGGTAGCATAGGTGGCACAAAGCTCAAGGACTGGCACAAGGATGCCAGTTAGAGTCCCTGGCTCCCCACCTGCAGGGGACTCACTTCACAAGCTGTGAAGCAGGTCTCAGGTGTCTATCTTTCTCTCCCCCTCTCTGTCTTCCCCATCTCTCTCCATTTCTCTCTGTCCTATCCAACAACAACAACATCAATAATAATAACTACAACACTAAAACAACAAGGGCAACAAAAGGAAATAAATAAATATATAAAAACATGCAAAGAAAATTCAGACTCTGCTGGCCAGTCATTCCTTGGGTGGAGAGCTGAGAGGCAGATTGTTAACAATACTTTTCAAAATGAAAACTCAGCAATGGACTGTTTATGAGAAAGATGCTTGCTAATTATCATCTTTGGATACAACTTTGTTATAATAGATGTAACTCTGGATTTATTGTCTCACCTCTACCCCCCAAAACAAGTTGTGGTATATTTCTCAATAGACTATGAAATTTTGCCTTAAAAATAGCCAGTGAACTCCAGGAAGCAATTTCATTTACAATTGAATCCAAGAGATAAAATACCTAAGAATAAATCTAAGAATAAAAAAACCTAAGAACAAAGAAAAAGGGGGCCCTGAGTGATGGTGCATCTGGCTGAGCGCATATGTTATAGTGCTCAAAGACCTGGGTTCGAGCCCTCAGTTCCCACCTGCAGAGGGAAAGCTTTGCAAGTAGTGACGCAGGGCTGCAGGTGTCTCTCTATCTCTTTCCCTCTCTATCTCCCCCTTCCCTTTCAGTTTCTGGCTGTCTCTATCCAATAAATAAAGATAATAAATAAATAAATAAATAAATCTAAGAAAGGGGGTGAGGGCCTTTTTAATAAAAACTAGAAGACATAAAAGAAATAAAGGTTGATACAAAGAAATGGAAGAAGATCCCCTGTTCATAGATTGGAAGAATAAATATTTTTTAAATGGCAATCCTGCCAAAAGCAATTTATAGATTCAATGCAATCCCTATTAAAATTCCAATGACATATTGCAAGGAAATTGAACAACTCATTCAAAAATTTATAGGAGTTATAAAAACAAACAAACAAACCACGATTAGCAAAGGCTCTCCTGAGAGAAAAGAGAAAAAAATAAAGATATTACAATTCCTTACTTCAGTTTATATTACAAATCACTAGTAGTTAAAACAATGTGTTATTGGAACCAAAACGGACATATGGACCAATGGAACAGGATAGAGAGCACAGAACTAAGCATATCTATCTATCTATCTATCTATCTATCTATCTATCTATCTATCTATCTATCTATCTATCTATCGATATAATGATAAAGGGGCCAAAGTGTTCAACGAGGAAAAGAAAATCTCTTTAACAAATGGTGTTGATTGGTGTATTGCACCAAAGTGAAAGACTCTGGGGTGGGGGTGGGGTGGGTTCAGGTCTTGGAACATGATGGTAGAAGAGGACCTAGTGAGGGCTGTATTGTTATGTGGAAATGTTATGTACGTACAAACTTAAATTTTACTGTTGACTGTAAACCATTAATCTCCCAATAAAGAAATTTTAAAAAAATGGTGTTGGGTGAATGGGACAACCTCAGGCAGAAAAATGAAACTAGACCACTACTTAACACCATGCACCAAAATTAATTAAAAATAGATCAAAGACCTGGTTATTAGACCTGAAACTATAAAATGCATAGGAAAATACATTGGTGAAACATGTCAGTACCTCAATGTTAAAGATGTATTTGGAGACTCCACCCCATGGGCAAGGGAAACAAAGACAAAAATGAACAAATGGGACTGTATCAAACATAAAAGCTTTTCACATCAAAAGAAAATTCCAGTATCCTAAGGAACCCAACACACCCATCCAAAATATCTGTGTACACATATGTTCTTAGCAGCACAATTTGTCATAGCCAAAACCTGGAAGCAGCCCAGGTGCCCAACAACAGATGAGTGGCTGAGCAAGTTGTGGTCTATATACACAATGGAATACTACTCAGCTATAAAAAATGGTAACTTCACTGTTTTCAGCCGATCTTGGATGGACCTTGAAAAAATCATATTAAGTGAAATAAGTCAGAAACAGAAGGATGAATATGGGATGATCTCACTCTCTGGCAGAAGTTGAAAAGCAAGATCAGAAGAGAAAACACAAGTAGAACCTGAACTGAAATTGGCGTATTGCACCAAAGTAAAAGACTCTGGGGTGGGTGGCTGGGGGGAGAATACAGGTTCAAGAAGGATGACAGAGGACCTAGTGGGGTTTGTATTGTTATATGGAAAACTGAGAAATATTATTCATGTACAAACTATTGTATTTACTGTTGACTGTAAAACATTAATTCCCCAATAAACAAATAAAAAAGAAAATTCCACAAGGATAAACAGGAAACCCAGAAAGTGGGAAACAATGTTTGCACACTACACTTCAGTCAAGTGGTTAATATCAACTATCTATAAAGAACTCCTACAGCTCAACAAAAAGAGAAAGGACAACTCAATTAAAAAATGGGCAGAAGATATGAATAGATAGTACTCTTTTTATATATTTCTTTCTTTATTTATTTTAATAATTTATTTATTCATGAGAAAGATAGGAGAGAAAGAACCAGACATCACTCTGGTACATGTGCTGCCGGGGATTGAACTCAGGACCTCATGGTTGAGAATCCAATGCTTTATCCACTGCCTCATCTCCCGGACCACTCTTTTTTATATTTTATTTATTTTTTATATTACAGAATTACATGTTGACAGGGATTTGAATCCACACCATTCCCACCACCAGAGTTCTGAATCTTCACTCTCCCCACAGTTCCCCTAAGGTTGTAGACATGGGCCAACCATCATCTCTACGACTATCTGTCCAAATTTATACATAGTTTCCCCTTCTTTTTCTGATTCAATTCTCTCTTCCCTCCAAGCCTCTCATGACAACATCACTGTCTCCATATGTTCCTTTCCTTTTCCTTCTCTCTCTCTGGGAACTGATGGAGCTGAAGTTCAGAGCCTCTTATCTTCTTCCTCCTATCACTTTCCCCCCACTGGGAGTATGGATCAAGGTTGTTTTGGGGGTGCAGAAGGTTCTGGCTTCTGTAATAGTTTCTCTGATGAGCAGGGGCGTTGAAAAGTGGATCCATACCCCCGCCTGTTTCTGTCTTTCCCTAGTTGGGCAGAGCTCTGGAGATGCGAGGGTCCAGGACACACTGGTGAGGTCGTCTGTCCAGAGAGGTCAGGATGGAGTCATCTGTAACTTGGTGTCTGGAAGGTGGCATGACCTAACTTGAGACAAAATGGTTAATGAACAGGAACCAAAATGTAGGATTACAGCAGATGAGATTAGGGATTTTAGGGTAGAAGAAAGCTAGGAAAACCATTTTAGGCGTGTTCCTGGGGGCATATAACTATGGTAGTTTTGCTGGAGTTTGGTAGCTAGCCTGAGGTTGGATAAGAATATTGTCTGAGAGAATGGTGTCAGAGTAGAGAAAAGGGCTAGAAAGATGGATTAGGGCAGGGAGTAGCTCCCGTTCTTGAAAAAAAAAAAATCTGTGGCTAAAATTAACTGTTTACCTCCATCTACCTGCTCCAGGGCCTATATATATATTTAGTGCCAGAGCCTGTATAACCTCTCAGTCCCTATTGGTCTGAGCTGATAGCTCATGTTCACATCTGAGGAACATTGCAGGCTGCACTCATTTCAGGACCAGTCTTTTTCGAGTGTCAGGACAGGATATCCCCAGCCTCCCTTTGGATACTGGGGGTACCCCTACCAATAGATGGTTCTCTAAGAAGAGAGACACAGACATAGCTGGAAATGTCCTAACTAACTTATTGTCAGAGAAATACAGATTAAAACCACATTGAGAATCCACCTTATGCCTGTCAATGTATTTTCAAGATTGTGAGAGAACTATAGTGGTTATCTACGGAGGTGAGGATAAGGACACAGATCTTTGGTGACAAGAATGATAAAAAAAAAAAAAAAGAGGGAGTTGAGCAGTAGTGCAATGGGTTAAGTGCAAGTGTTGCAAAGTGCAAGTGACTGGCATAAGGGTCCCTGTTGGAGTCCCGGCTCCCCACCTGCAGGGAGTCTCTTCACAGGTGGTGAAGCAGGTCTGCAAGTGTCTCTCTTTCTCTCCCACTCTCTGTCTTCCCCTCCTCTCCCCATTTCTCTGTGTACTATCCAACAACGACAACATCAATAACAACAACGATAATAACTACAACAACAATAAAAAAACAAGGGCAACAGAAGGGAAAATAAATATATTAAATTATATAATTATATATTATATATTTAAATATATATAATGTGTATATAAAGAGTGTGAATTCTAGCAGATAAACCATCTCCTGGCCCCAGAAATATTTCTGGCTCTATCAATAAAATAAGGGAAGAGAAGTGTTGGAGAGGATGTGGAGAGAGAGGAACTCTACTGCACTGCTGGTGGGGGTGCAAACTGGTGCAGCCACTCTGCACAACAGTCTGGAGAATCCTTAAACAAATACAAATGAAAATGAGATAGGACCCAGAAATTCCCCCACTAGGCATATATCCAAAAGATATAACAACACTGATTCAAAGGGATATATACACCCCCATGTTCATAGAGGATTTATTCACAATAACAAAAACCTGGAAACAACCAAATGCCCTTTGACAGATAACTGGGCAGAGTATTATGCAGCAATAAAAAGGTCTGATATTGCGTCCTTTGGGATGCAATGGACGGAACTGGAGAAGTTGATGCTCAAGTGAAGCAAGGAGTTTAAGGACACCATGGAACGGTTTCACTCATATGTGGAATAGAGCAAATTAAATACACAAATGTGAAAAAACAAAAACAACACAAACAACATGCTAACTTATTTTCAAGATTGTGGGAGAACTGTAGTGGTTATCTATGGGGATATAGGCACACAGACCTTTGGTGACAGGAGTGGTGAAAAAAAAGAAAAGCGTGAACTCCAGCAGATGAGCCATCCCCTGGCCCCAGAAATAACAGTAACAACAACAATAATAATAATAATAATTATTATTATTATTTCATACATATGGAGGTCTCATAAATATAACATTTAGAAAAGAAGCACAGAGGGAGATGGGAGGTGGTGCACTTGGTTCAAGTCCCCGCCCCGGCTCCTTACCTATAGATGGAAGGGTCACAAGCAGTGAAGCAAGTGCTGCAGGTGTGTCTCTGTTTCTCTCCCTCTCTATCTTCCCTCCTGCTCTGTTTCTTTCTATCCTATCAAGTTAAAATTTTTTTTCTTTTTCTTTTTTCTCCTGAGCCTGAAATCTGATATGCAGGTGGATCCAAGTTATTGTCTGGGGAGATGATGTCATGGCTGGAGAAAGGACCAGAAAGCTGGATCAGGGAAGAGAGTAGCTCCCTACTATGGGAAAGGGGTAGAAATATTGTTGACTGTACTCTCAGAGGGATAAAGAATAGGAAAGCTATCAGGGGAGGGGATGGGATACGGAGTTCTGGTGGTGGGAATTGTGTGGAGTTGGACCCCTCTTATCCTATGGTTTAGTCAATGCTTCCTTTTTATAAATAAAAAATTTTAAAAAAATGGCCGCAGAGAGTGATGGATTCATTGTGCAGGCACAGAGCCCCAGTGATAGCCCTGATAGTAATAAGAACATTTTACTTTCATATTTTCTAGACAAAAAAAAAATTGAAAATCAGGGAGTCGGGCTGTAGCATAGTGGGTTAGGTGCATGTGGCGCAAAGCACAAGGACCAACTCAAGGATCCCGGTTCAAGCCTCTGGCTCCCCACCTGCAGGGGCGTCGCATCACAGGCGGTGAAGCAGGTCTGCAGGTGTCTGTCTTTCTCTCCTCCTCTCTGTCTTCCCCTCCTCTCTCCATTTCTCTCTGTCCTATCCAACAACGACGACATCAACAACAATGATAACTACAACAACAACAAAAACAACAAGGGCAACAAAAGGGAATAAATAAATAAATATTAAGAAAATGAAAATAAAAGAGTTAGACTTGTCTCTTTTTAAAAATATTTTATTTATTTATGAGAAAGATAGGAGGAACCAGACATCACTCTGGCACATGTGTTACCAGGGATCAAACTTGGAACCTCATGCTTGAGAGTCCAAAGCTCCCGGACCACTAGACTTGTCTTAATAAAATCTGTTTTTACAGTCTTTTTAGCCCTAACTTCTCTAGTGATAAGAATGTGATCTTAGGCATAGTACTTTGGAAAAAAAAAAAAAAGAAAACTGAACTTTCAAGCATGAGGCCTTGGGTTTGATCCCAGAAACTGCATGTGATAGAGTTAATGTGACATCTCTCTCTCTGACTCTCTCATAAAGTAAATAAAATATAGATTGAAAATGGAAGGATTCAGGCAGTGGTGTACCCATAAAAATAGATTTATTTATTTATTTTTTGCCTTGGTGCCAGCACTACGAATCTACCACTCCTGGTGGCCATTTTCTCCTCCCATTTTATTGGATAGGACAGAGAGAAATAGAGAGAAGCGGAGGATAGAGATAGAGATAGATAGAGAGACACTGCTCAGCTCTGTTGATCGGGATAAAACCTGGGAACTCTGGAGGCTTCAGAAATGTCAGTCAGTGGCAGGCTGCATTACTATACAGACCTGAAATCTTGCCTTCTGCAAAAACCTGTATGGGGTTTGAGATTGTGTTCCATGAATTAAACTAGGAAGTGGAAGACATGTATTGGATGGGTTCTCTCATATGTGGGATATGTGGAATCAAAGAAAATAAACAAATCATAGCAAAAATCACTCTTAGACTCACCAGAGGCATGAGAACCAGAGCGGGAAGGAAAAGATGAGGAGGAAAAGGAAGACAAGGAGGAGGACAAGGAGGAGGAGGAACAGAAAAAAGAGGAGGAGGAGGGGGAAGAGGAGAAGGAGGAGGAGGATGACAGGTCAGAGCTCTATAGAATGGGACCAACGAGAGATCTGGTGGTGGGTATGGTGAGGCTTATATACAGAAGTGTGAAACTGTTTTCTTGATATTCCTATAGTACTGTGAGTCAATGGCAAGTTGGTAGAATTTTAATAAAAAAAGTTTAAGTTCATAAATATTGTAATAAAAAGATCAAGTATTTTCAGCACTGTGTTTATGGCACCTCAGTATTTCCCCATAGTTTGATTCAAACTGTAGAAAAGATATCACTCTAGATATTCATTCCAGAGTCAGTTTCTGGATCAAATCAGGTCAGCAGAGAAATGTAAACGTAAAATGTGTGCTTTATTTCCATTAGCTCCAGCTATCTTGCCTCCATCTAGAACTGAGAATTTGTTTCCCTGAGTTGTGTTTGGGATGACGTCAACAGCCTGTGCTGAGAGACAGGGGAGGAAGTAGCACAAGTCATTGTCGTCATCTGTCTTACAGAATGCTGTCAAGGATGTTATTTTTATATCATGGTGTCTATTTATAAGATTCCTCAGAGACATACATACCTGGTTTTAGAAGCAAGAGCAGCAGTTTCACTCCTGGGAAACTGTTCTTTTTCATTTTATAAACCTGTGTGGCAATGTACAGTTTTCTCTTCTCCATGTCTTTTATGAGAATCCTTGCACCCATTCTCAAACAAGACAGAAAAAGAAAGTAATGAGAGGAAGGAAGAATGAAAGAATGAGAGAGGGAGAAGAGAGAGATGGAGAGAAAAAGAGAAAACAGAACATTTAACTAAAGTTAAGAAAAATCAAAGGAACCTCAGTACACAAGCAGTTGATATTATTTTCCTCAGTGGAATTTCAGTATTAATTTACACACATTTACATATACCCTGCTGAATAAAACTGCTTAACTAACGTTGATGTTATCGTTGAATTGACATGCCAACAGACTTCTTCTTTTTTTTTTTTTTTTATTAAAGAAAGGATTAATTAACAAAACCATAGGGTAGGAGGGGTACAACTCCACACAATTCCCACCGCCCAATCTCCATATCCCACCCCCTCCCCCGATAGCTTTCCCATTCTCTATCCCTCTGGGAGCATGGACCCAGTGTCATTGAGGGTTGCAGAAGGTAGAAGGTCTGGCTTCTGTAATTGCTTCCTCGCTGAACATGGGCGTTGACTGGTCGGTCCATACTCCCAGTCTGCCTCTCTCTTTCCCTAGTAGGATGGGTCTGTGGGGAAGCTGAGCTCCAGGACACATTGGTGGTGTCTTCAATCCAAGGAAGTCTGGCCGGCATCCTGATGACACCTGGAACCTGGTGACTGAAAAGAGAGTTAACATACAAAGCCAAACAAATTGTTGAGCAATCATGGACCCAAAGCTTGGAAAAGTGGAGAGGAAGTATTAGGGAGGTACTCACTTCAAACTCTAGTATACTTCTGCTTTCTTACTTTGGTGCCATACTCCAAACTCAGTCAATTTCTGCTTTGCGTTTCTACTTCTTCTTCTTTTTTTTTTTTTTACATGCATAACATTCCCCAGATTCCCATTTAGCAATACAACCCCCACTATTTCATTCATCATTTTTCATGGACCTGTATTCTCCCCACCCACCCACCCACCCACCCCAGAGTCTTTTACTTTGGTGTAATACTCCAATTCCATTTCAGGTTCGACTTGTGTTTTCTTTTCTAATCTTGTTTTTCAACTTCGGCCTGAGAGTGAGATCATCCCGTATTCATCCTTCTGTTTCTGACTTATTTCACTCAACATGATTTTTTCAAGGTCCATCCAAGATCGGCTGAAAACGGTGAAGTCACCATTTTTTACAGCTGAGTAGTATTCCATTGTGTATATATACCACAACTTGCTCAGCCACTCATCTGTTGTTGGACACCTGGGTTGCTTCCAGGTTTTGGCTATTACAAATTGTGCTGCCAAGAACATATGTGTACACAGATCTTTTTGGATGGCTGTTTTGGGTTCCTTAGGATATATCCCCAGGAGGGGAATTGCAGGGTCATAGGGTAGGTCCATTTCTAGCCTTCTGAGAGTTCTCCAAACTGTTCTCCACAGAGGTTGGACCAATTGACATTCCCACCAGCAGTGCAGGAGGGTTCCTTTGACCCCACACCCTCTCCAGCATTTGCTGCTATTACCTTTTCTGATGTGTGACATTCTCACAGGAGTGAAGTGATATCCCATTGTTGTCTTGATTTGCATTTCTCTGACAATCAGAGACTTGGAGCATTTTTTCATGTGTTTCTCGGCCTTTTGGATCTCTTCTGTGGTGAATATTCTGTCCAAGTCCTCCCCCCATTTTTGGATGGGGTTATTTGTTGTCTTGTTGTTGAGTCTGGCAAGCTCTTTATATATGTTGGTTATTAAACTCTTATCTGATGTATGGCATGTAAAGATCTTCTCCCATTCTGTGAGGGGTCTCTTGATTTGGGTAGTGGTTTCTTTTGCTGTGAAGAAGCTTTTTAATTTGATGTAGTCCCATAGGTTTATACTTGCCTTAGTCTTCCTTGTAATTGGATTCGTTTCATTGAAAATGTCTTTAAAATTTATGCGGAAAAAAGTTCTGCCAATATTTTCCTCTAAGTATCTGATAGTTTCTGGTCTAACATCCAAGTCCTTGATCCACTTGGAATTTACTTTTGTATTTGGTGAAATACAGTGATTCAGTTTCATTCTTCTGCATGTTTCAACCCATTGTTTCCAACACCATTTGTTGAAGAGACTCTGCTTCCCCCATATAATAGTCTGGGCCCCTTTGTCAAAGATTAGATGTCCATACGTGTGGGGCCTCATTTCTGGGCTCTCAATTCTATTCCACTGGTCAGTATGTCTGTTCATGTTCCAGTACCAAGCAGTTTTGATGACAATGGCCCTATAATACAGTTTGAGATCTGGCAGTGTGATGCCTCCGGTTCTGTTCTTTTTTCTCAAGATCGTTTTGGCAATTCTAGGTCTTTTCTGGTTCCAGATAAACATTTGTAGCATTTTTTCTATTCTCCTAAAAAATGTGCTTGGGATCTTGATGGGGATAGCATTAAATTTGTAGATGGCTCTGGGTAATATATTCATTTTGATGATGTTAATTCTTCCAACCCATGAGCATGGAATATCTTTCCACTTCTTTGTGTCTTTTTCAATTTCTTTGAGTAGTGACTCATAATTTTCAGTATACAAGTCTTTCACTTCTTTGGTTAGGTTTATTCCTAGATATTTTATTGTTTTTGTTGCTATAGAAAAAGGAACTGATTTCTGGATTTCAATTTCTTCTAACTTAGTGTTTGCATAGAGGAATGCCACTGACTTTTGAATGTTAATTTTATAGCCTGACACATTACTGTATTGCCTGATGATTTCCAAAAGCTTCTTGCTGGATTCCTTAGGTTTTTCTGTGTATACTATCATGTCATCTGCAAATAAGGAGAGTTTGACTTCTTCTCTTCCAATCTGTATTCCTTTAATTCCTTGCTCCTGCCTGATTGCTATGGCAAGAACTTCCAACACTATGTTGAATAGTAATGGTGATAGTGGGCAGCCCTGTCTAGTACCTGATCTGAGGGGAAATGCTTCCAGTTTTTCACCATTGAGTATGAGCCAACAGACTTCTAAGGTCTCCCACGTTAGCACCATGTTTCTACAAGTAAACACTTCGGCGTAGTTTGCTGGAACATAATTCGGAAACTTCTTGAATTCTAAGGTAGACACAATAAAAATGTTTTTCTAGGACTTTTTCCAATTTGCCTTTTGCCAAATTGGGAAAGAAAGAAAGTCTGCTCATCAAACATTTCACAATCATTTAACCTAGACGTGTTCAAGTACTGTGTCTTGGTGATCGATCACCTTCTCTTTTTATCTTCTAAGTATGTTGATTCAATTGAGTCTCCCCCCCCCCCACATAACTCTGGACTGTTCTGGACTCTAAAAATTCCAAGAATTCCCAAGAGGATCACATTCTCTTAATAATCTACCACTTTAACTTCTTGTTCTCGCTGAGTAATATAAACATGTCTCCTCCTAGTCTCGTTTTCCCCAAGCACAACTAGCAAAAATTAGAAATAACTAGAGAACTCAGCTCTGCACTAGCTAGGATCAACTTCATCTTAAGGTATCCTCCTCTCTCTTTCTCTCTCTCTCTTTTTCCCTCCTTCCAGGGTTATCTGGGGCTCTGTGCCTGCACTATGAATTCACTGCTCCTGTGAACATCTTTTCAATTTTTTTAAATCTTTTTATTTATTTGGATACAGACAGCCAGAAATCAAGAGGGAAGGGGGTAATAGAGAGGGAGAGAAATAGAGAGACACCTGCAGCCCTGCTTCACCACTTGTGAAACTTTTCCCCTGCAGGTGGGGGCCGGAAGCTCAAACCCAGGTCCTTGCACACTACTGTAACATGTGCACTCAACCAGGTGCGCCACCACCCGGCCCCTCATTGTTTTCAATTTTTTTTTTTTTGTATAGGACAGAGAGAAATTGAGAGAGGAGGGGAAGACAGAGAGGGAGAGAGAAAAACACCTGTGGACCTGCTTCACTGCTTGTGAAGCGACCCCCTCCCCTGAAGGTGGTGAGCGGGGTCTCAAACTGGGATCCTTGTACTGGTCCTTGCTCTTTGTACTATGTGCACTTAAGCTGGTGCACCACTGCCCAGGCCCCAGGTATCATTGTCTGTTTTTTAAAATTTTTATTAGTGATTTAATAATGATTAACAAGATTGTAAGATAACAGGGGGCATAATTCTGTACAGTTCCTACTGCCAGAGTTCTGTGTCCCCTCTCTTGTATTGGAAGCTTCCCTATTCTTTATCCATCTGGGAGTATGGACCAAAGATCTTTATGGGGTGCAGAAGGTGGGAGGTCTGGCTCCTGTAATTGCTTTCCCTCTGAACATGGGCATTGGCAGATGAATCCATACCATTAGCCTGTTTATGTCTTTCCCTAGTGGGTCAGGGATCTGGAAAGGTGGGGATCCAGGACACATTAGTGAGATCATCTGCCCAGGGAGTACAGGTTGGCATCACGGTAGCATTTGCAACTTGGTGGCTGAAAGGAGGTAAGATGTAAAGAAGGATAAATTGTGTAACAAACAGGAACCCTGGACTGTCCTGGACTCTATCTAAAACTTCCAAGAATTCCCAAGAGGATAAATAAACAATAAAAAGGTAGGACTAGAGCAAATGAAATTAGGGGTCTTTGCGAGAAGAAGGTAGGTAGGCTATTTTAGGTATGTTCCATATGGCCCATTACTTTAGTAGTCTTTGCCTGAGCCTGATAGCTAACATGCAGGTGGACTAAAAGTATTATCTGGGAAGACGGTGTCAGAGTGGAGAATTAGGGGTAGAAAGCTGAATCCGGGCAGAGAGTAGCTCAGGTCGATGGGGTAAACAGTTAATGGTATTTCTATGCTTTCATCATTGTCTCTTTTTCCTACTGTTCCTTCTGCTGCCGTGTTATTGAGTCCCTTCTCTTCGTTCTGTTTACTTGGGCAACACAAGCAGTGGAAACATTATCATTTTCTGTTGTGTACTCTGCAGAGCAATTTGCTGCCTTTCTCATCTGATTACTCATCTCAGACTAGAGACTTCCGTGTTGTAGTCTTTCATACCCAACGGTGGCAATAATACCAACTCAAGACAACATCCTGCATTGCATTCTTTTTTATTTCTTTATTGGGGGATTAATGTTTTACATTAAACAGTAAATACAATAGTTTGTACATGCATAACATTTCTCAGTTTTCCACATAACAATACAACCCCCACTAGGTCCTCTGTCATCCTTTTTACAGATGGGGGGACCTGTACTCTCTCCCCCACCCCAATCCCAGAGTCTTTTACTTTGGTGCAATACATCAACTTCACTTCAGGTTCTACTTGTGTTTTCCCTTCTGTTCTTATTTTTCAACTTTCATCTATGAGTAAGATCATCCCATTTTCATCCTTCTATTTCTGGCTGATCTCACTTAACATGATTCCTTCAAGCTCCATCCAAGAAGAGGTCAAGAACGTGAATTCACCTTTCTTAATAGCTGAGTAGTATTCTGTTTTGTATATATACCACGCTGACCTGTTCTTGGACACCTGAGTTGATTCCAGGTTTTGGCTATTACAAATTGTGCTGCTGTCAACATACACAGATATTTTTGGATGGTATGTTTAGTTCCTTAGGAGAGGAATTTTAGGGTCATAGGATAAGTCCACTTCTAGCCTTCTGAGAGTTCTCCAGACTGTTCTCCACAGTGGCTGGACGAATTGACATTCCCACCAGCAATGTAGGAGGGTTCCTTTGACCCCACAAACTCTCCAGCATTTGCTGCTGCTACTTTTTCTGATGTATGATATTCTCACAGGAGTGAAGTGATATCTCATTGTTGTCTTTATTTGCACTTCTCTGACAATCAGAGACTCGGAGCATTTTTTCATATGTTCCTCGGCCTTTTGGATCTCTTCTCTGGTAAGTATTCTGTCCATGTCCTCTCCCTATTTTTGAATGGGGTTATTTGTTTTCTTGTTGCTGAGTTTGGTAAGCTCTTTATATATTGGTTATTAGCCTCTTGTCTAATGTATGGCATGTAAAGATCTCCTTCCATTCTGTGAGGCATCTCTTTGTTTGTTTGGGTATTGGTTTCTTTTGCTGTGCAGAAGCTTTTTAATTTTATTATTATTATTTTAAATTTATTTCTTTATTGGGGAATTAATGTTTTACATTCAACAGTTGAAGCTTTTTAATTTGATGTAGTCCCATCGGTTTATACTTGCCTTAGTCTTTTTTGTAATTGGATTTGTTTCATTGATGATGTCTTTAAAATTTATGCAGATGGGAGTCGGGTGGTAGCGCTCAAGTTAATCACAGGTGTTAATCACAAAGTGCAAGGACTGACATAAGGATCCTGGTTTGACACCCTGGCTCCCCACTTGCAGGGGAGTCGCTTCACAAATGGTGTCTATCTTTCTATCTGCAGGTGTCTGTCTTTCTCTCCCCCTCTCTGTCTTCCCCTCCTCTCTCCATTTCTCTCTGTTCTATCCAACAGTGACAACATTAATAACTACAACAATAAAACAATAAGGGCAACAAAAGGGTTAATAAATAAATAAATATTTTAAGAAAAATTTATGCGGAAAAGAGTTCTGCCAATATTTTCCTCTAAGTATCTGATAGTTTTTGGTCTAACATCCAAGTCCTTGACCCACTTGAAATTTACTTTTGTATTTGGTGAAATATAGTGGTTCAGTTTCATTCTTCTTCATGTTTCAACCCATTTTTTTTCCAACACCATTTGTTGAAGAGACTCCCCTGTCCCCATTTAATAGTCTGGGCACCATTGTCAAAGATTAGATGTCCATAGGTGTGGGGGCTTACTTCTGAGCTCTCAATTCTATTCCACTGTTCAGTGTGTCTATTCATGTTCTAGTACCAAGCAATTTTGATTATAATGGCCCTATAATACAATTTGAGTTCTGGGAGTGTGATGCCTCCAGTTCTGTTCTTTTTTCCCTCAAGATTGTTTTGGCAATTCTAGGTCTTTTCTGGTTCCAGATAAACATTTGTAGCATTTGTTCTATTCTCCTAAAAAATGTGCTTGGGATCTTGATGGGGATAGCATTAAATTTGTAGATGGCTCTGGGTAGCATGTTCATTTTGATGATGTTAATTCTTCCAACCCATGAGCATGGAATATCTTTCCACTTCTTTGTGTCTTTTTCAGTTTCCTTGAGTAGTGACTCATAATTTTCAGTATACAAGTCTTTCACTTCTTTGGTTAGGTTTACTCCTAGATATTTTATTGTTTTTGTTGCTATAGTAAAAGGAACTGATTTCTGGATTTCAATTTCTTCTAACTTAGTGTTTGCATAGAGGAATGCCACTGACTTTTGAATGTTAATTTTGTAACCTGACACCTTACTGTATTTCCTGATGATTTCCAAAAGCTTCTTGCTGGGTTCTTTAGGTTTTTCTATGTATACTATCATGTCTGCAAACAGGGAGAGTTTGACTTCTTCTCTTCCATTCTGTATGCCTTTAATTCCTTGCTCCTGCCTGATTGCTATGGCAAGAACTTCCAACACTATGTTGAATAGTAATGGCGATAGTGGGCATCCCTGTCTAGTACCTGATCTGAGGGGAAATGCTTCCAGTCTTTCACCATTGAGTATGATGTTGGCTGTAGGTTTGCTATATATAGACTCCACTATCTTCAGGAATTTTCCATCTATTCCCATTTTTTTGTAGCGTTTTGATCATGAAGGGATGTTGTATTTTGTCAAAGGCTTTCTCCTTGCATTGCATTTTGACTTGGGTTAGAACAAGACAGTTTATTGGGCAAGATTCTCTCTTCTAAGTAGGACACCCCCTCCTCCACCTGAATTCTGGGGTTATTAAAGGTCTTAAGGGAGGAATCTGCACACTATAGAACAAGAGGTAGCCTATTACCTGGAATCTGGGGGCTGTTGGTCACGTAAGTAGTAAAGTCAATGAATTGAGACGAACACGTTTTGCATTTTATTGGAGCCTATAATTTAATGATCTTTTGATGCAGGTTTTTATTTTTATTTGTTCACTAATTGGATTTCTTTGCTTTCTCATTGATTCTATTATAGATTGGCTGCTTTTATTAAAAAAAACATAAAAAAGAAATAAAGATTTTTAAAGTCACCAGGGCAGAATTCATCTAGATTTTCAGGACTTTTTCCCACCAATATTTATGTTGGTCTCATTTTGCACATTTCTTAATCAAAATTTTCTTCATCATTTAGCTTTTATCTTACTAGTCCAATGTAATCCATTTACCCTAGCAAGGACAACCACCCTTCTTTTGCACTCATTCCATAAATAAATGTGTGTGTGTGTGTGTGTGTGTGTGTGTGTGTGTGTGTTTGTGTGTGTATTTAACTAAAGCACTGCTCAGCTCTGACTGATAGTGACACAAGACACTGAACCTGGGACCTTGGAGACTCAGCCATGAGAATCTGTCTGCATAACCATTATGCTATATCTCTTCCCCACCCTCGTTATATTTTCACTAAATAATTACAGTAGCATGCAAGACACAAGAAGGTTTGGGAGCTAACTCCATTGATTCCTGGTAATCCTGTAAACAACGTGGTAGAGAAAATGACAATGCCAAGGACCAAACTAGCCAGGACCCTGCTGGGTGGTGTGAATTCCTCCTGAAAGGAAATGTGGGTTAGTTTGGAGAGCTGGCTAGAGAAGTTCTTTACGAATGCTCCCATAAGAGCAGATTAACATTAATAGCTAAAGGCCCAAGAGCAATTTATGCCACCCCAGTGGTTTAACTTCTCTCTGAACCTCAGTTCCATCTGGAACTAATGGAGGAGGGTGTAGGGGGATAGTAGCTAAATTTACCTGGTAGGAGATGCAAGTTAAATAAAAGTCACCATGAAGCAGTAAGATTTGTAAATAAACAAGATGTTTTGTTTGGTATGGTTTTTATTTCATCTATAGTATTTGATCACTGTGGGGAAGTATATATTGGTTATGATGACTGATATTCCAGACCTTTTATTTGCCTCCAGGATTATTGCTGGGGCTTGGTGCCTGCGCTACAATTCCACTGCTCCTGACAGTCATTTTCCCTCATTTTATTGGATAGGACAGAAAGAAATTGACAGGGGAGGGGAGGTTGAGAGAGAAAGACAGACATCTTCGACCTACTTCACCACTCGTGAGGCAACCTCCCTGCAGGTGGGGAGCTGGGGACTCTAACCATGATCCTTGCACATGGCCTTATGCTTTGTACTTTGTGCACTTAACTCAGTGCTCCAATGCCCAACCCCCGATATTACAGACTTTTAGTTCAGCTATGGAGAGGCAAAGTAACCACTGGCTGTTTGGCACCCATCCTTAAAGATCTGTGTATACTTATGGTCATAGCAGCACAATTTGTAATAGCCAAAACCTGGAAGCAACCCAGGTGCCCAACAACAGATGAGTGGCTGAGCAAGTTGTGGTCTATAAACACAATGGGACACTATTCAGCTATTAAGAATAATGAACCCATCTTCTCTGACCCATTCTGCATGGAGCTAAAAGGAATTATGTGAAATGATATAAGTCAGAAAGAGAAAGACGAGTATAAGATGATCCCACTCATTAACTGAAGTTGAGAAAGAAGAACAGAAAGAGATGCAAAACACAATTTGACTGAGTTTGGAGTAAAAACTCTGAGTGGAGGGTGAGGGTAGATTTTCGGCTTCATTATAGGGGGTTGGGACACGGACCTTTGGTGGCAGAATCGTGTTAATATATACCCCTATTAACTTATGGTCTTATAAATCACTAATGAATATGAGTGGGGAAAACAGATTGAATGTCTTGAACCTTTCCTACACAGAACCCAGTACTGAGTGTATACTCCTTCAATTTAAGTACTTACGGTTTCAAATTTGTAACCAGATTGAATTTCAACATTGGCTTACATTGTTAATACATTTCTAATAATGACTTTTTCTTTGAAATATTAAATCACCTATAATATTAAGACCTGGGAGACCAGAAGCAACTGGTCTTGTCAGTATATAAGATACAGCTATCTGTAAATAGTATTAAATGACATCAATCATGGTAGGGTTGTCTATGGTAGAGTAAACTCTAACTATGTGACTTTCAAAGTAAACCAAATTACCAAATAACTTGGTTAAAAAGGAAATGCCTTGTCCAAATGGTAAATAGCAACATTTCTAGATTCCTGTTTAAGAAATCAATTAGGTTCCAATTAGAAGTCAAGTCGACGAGCAGCAGATCGCTTTCTCTCCTCTCCTCTCCTCTCCTCTCCTCTCCTCTCCTCTCCTCTCCTCTCCTCTCCTCTCCTCTCCTCTCCTCTCCTCTCCTCTCTTCTCCTCTCCTCTCCTCTCCGGGATCAACTAGGAATACCAAAGGAGACCACCCAGGACCGAAACAAGACAGGACTAGAATGACCACAGGAACCCAATAAATCACTCGTGAGTACAAATACATGTGGCTGGTGACAGGAGAGAGGAGCCTAAGGAGAGATTAAGTGACTGCTAACAGTTCAGCAGTTTATCAGTTGAATCACCACCTGCAGTCTGCTCCACCAACAAGGGGACAGCTTAAGGGAGGAGAGGACTCCCCAGAGACTCACCAAGTGCAACTCTGAGTCTCCATTGCTACTACCCTCAGAATCTGGAGCAGTGGCAGGGAGGGACACCAAGGGACAGAGATCTAACCGGGAAACTCAGGAGAAGACCTATACCTAGGTGGCATAGCTGAGGGGCTGTGAAAGTCTCTTTGCATAACCACTAGATTATCTCTGCCACGCCCTGCTTTATCTCTTGGTCAGGAGTCAGTGATTAAGCTAAGAAGCCTATTGATAGTTTAAAAGCCCTCAGGCTCCCAAAGCCTACAGGGAAGGAAAAAAAAAAAAGAAAGAGGCTTTTAAACCACTGAGCTCCAACTCAGGGATTGAAATAACTGTTAACTTCCACCACAGTAAACCCTTTAATTAAATTACTTAGACACAAGTCAATCCAGGCAATAGTGATCAATAATTTGAAAAGTACTGATAAAGGGAACTCATAACATAATATATAAAATGGTTAAAACAACAAGAAAAAATATTGGAGACTCGAACCACGACAAGAGTCCAGCGAAAAGTCCTCCAGAGGGTGAAGCACAAAACAACAAGTTCAACATCCAAACATTAGCTAAGGAAATAATAACAGGAGTGAGTAAGGAATTTGAAAAAATTGTAATCAGAAATGCAGGAACAACAAATGAGAATATGGAAGAAAATTCTAATTATCTCATGGTTATTAGAGAGCTGAAAGCTGAAATTGCTGAGCTAAGAATGCAACTAGCTGAACAAGCTAAAACAGTATCAGAGCAGGGCAACAAAATAGATGAACTCCAGAAAGCAGTAGAGGGCAGAGAGAATAGAATCTATGAGGCTGAAGAAAGAATTAGCAAGATTGAGGATGAATTAGAGACAACTAAAAAAGAAGTAAGGGATCTCAAAAAGAGATTAAGAGATGCTGAAAACAACAACAGAGTCCTATGGGATGACTTCAAAAGAAACAATATGCGCATTATTGGCATACCAGAGGAAGAAAGAGAAGGAGAGGAAGAAAGCATTCTCCAGGCCATAATAGCTGAAAATTTCTCTAGTCTAGACAACATCAAAGACATAAAGATTCAAGAAGCCCAGAGGGTCCCAAACAGAATTAACCCAGACCTAAAGACACCAACACATGTCATACTTATAATGGAAAAGAATAAGGATAAAGAAAAGATCCTCAAGGCTGCAAGAGAAAAACAAAGAGTCACCTACAAAGGAAAACCCATAAGATTAGCAGCAGACTTCTCCATACAAACACTACAGGCCAGAAGAGAATGGAAAGATATCTATCGAGTGCTCAATGAGAAAGGCTTTCAGCCAAGAATACTATATCCTGCTAGATTGTCATTCAGACTAGATGGAAGCATCAAAACCTTCTCAGACAAGCAACAGTTGAAGGAAGCAACCATCACCAAGCCTGCCCTGAAAGAAGTTCTGAAAGGTCTCCTATAAACAATCAGACCACCACAAACAGGACATATATCAAAACACTCTAAAACTCTACAAGAATGGTGTTAAAATATCTTCAATCTTTGATATCAATAAATGTCAATGGCCTGAATTCACCTATTAAAAGACACAGAGTAGGAAGATGGATCAGAAAACACAACCCAACAATATGTTGTCTACAGGAAACTCACCTAACTCAACAAGACAAACACAGACTTAAAGTGAAAGGATGGAAAACTATCATACAAGCCAATGGCCCACAAAAAAGGGCAGGAACAGCTATTCTCATATCTGACATGATAGACTTTAAAATAGATAAGATTTAAAAAGATAGGAATGGACACTACTTAATGCTCAGAGGATCAGTCAATCAAGAGGACTTAACAATTATTAACATCTATGCACCCAATGAGAAGCCATCTAAATACATCAAACTTCTACTGAAAGAGCTACAGCAATATATTAACAGTAACACAATCATAGTAGGGCACTTCAACACCCCACTCTCTCAACTTGACAGATCATCCAGGAAGAAAATCAGTAAAGACATAAGGGAGCTAAATGAAGAGATAGATAAACTAGAACTATTGCACATTTTCAGAGTCATTCATCCCAAGAAACTGGAATACACATTTTACTCAAATCCACATGGGTCATTCTCAAGGATAGACCATATGTCAGGCCACAAAGACAGCATCAGCAAATTCAAGAGCATTGAAATCATCCCAAGCATCTTCTCAGACCACAGTGGAATTAAACTAAGTCTTAACAATCAACAAAAGATTAGTAACAGTGCCAAAATGTGGAAGCTCAACAGTACACTTCTTAACAACTTCTGGGTCAAAGAGGAAATCAAGGAAGAAATCAAAATGTTTCGAGAGTTCAATGAAAATGAAGACACAAGCTATCAAAATATTTGGGACACAGCTAAAGCAGTCCTAAGAGGGAAGTTCATAGCTATACAAGCACACATTAGGAAACAAGAAAAAGCACAAATAAACAGCCTGATTGCACATCTTAAAGACCTAGAAGAAGAACAACAAAGGAATCCTAAAGCAACCAGAAGGACAGAAATCACTAAAGTTAGGGCAGAAATAAATAACATTGAGAATAGGAAAACCATACAAAAGATCAATGAAAGTAAATGTTGGTTCTTCGAAAGCGTAAACAAAATTGACAAACCTTTAGCCAGACTCACGAAACAAAAAAGGGAGAAGACCCAAATAAATCGGATAGTAAATGAAAGAGGAGATATCAGTACAGACACCGCAGAAATTCAACATATCATGCGAGGCTTCTATGAACAACTATATGCCACCAAGCTAGAGAAATGGATGATTTCCTAGATACCTACCAACTTCCAAAACTATGTAAAGAGGAAGTAGATAACATGAACAGGCCCATCACAGCTAATGAAATTGAAACAGTTATCAAATATCTCCCTTTCCCCAAAAATAAAAGTCCTGGACCAGATGGTTTTACAAATGAATTCTACAAAACCTTCAAAGAAGAACTAATATCTCTACTTTAAAAAGTCTTCCAGAAGATTGAAGACACTGGAATACTCCCTGCCAGCTTCTATGAAGCCAACATCACTTTGATACCAAAAACAGACAAGCATATAACCAAAATAGAAAACTATAGACCCATATCTGATGAACATAGATGCGAAAATATTGAACAAAATTCTAGCCAACCGCATACAGCAGTATATTAAAAAGACTGTTCATCATGACCAAGTGGAGTTTATCCCAGGCATGCAAGGTTGGTTTAATATATGTAAATCAATCAATGTGATTCACCACATCAACAAAAGCAAGACCAAAAACCACATGGTCATATCAATAGATGCAGAGAAAGCCTTTGACAAAATCCAACATCCCTTTATGATCAAAACACTACAAAAAATGGGAATAGATGGACAATTCTTGAAGATAGTGGAGTCTATATATAAAGCAACCCTACAGCCAACATCATACTCAATGGTGAAAAACTGGAAGCATTTCCACTCAGATTAGGTATTAGCTTCCAATGGAGGGGAGGGGATACAGAACTCTGGTGGTAGGACTTATCCCCTTCTTATGCTTTGGTCTTGTTGATCATTATTAAATAAAAAGGAAGAAATATAGAGAGGAAGGAAGGAAGGAAGGAAGGAAGGAAGGAAGGAAGGAAGGAAGGAAGGATGGAAAGGAAGGAAGGAAAGAAGAAAGAAAGACACAGCTATATAAAAGATGTTGGGTATTATACAGCAAATCTTAACAAAGGGACTTTTCAAAGTTAACCCAATTACCAAATAATGTGATGATAACAAGAACTATCCATTGTCTTCTTGAACCCTAAGACAGCAGGAACCTCCCATTTCCACTATAGACCCTGTATTTCCCCCAGTCCTGGAACCTTAGGGTGGGGTGCACTTTCCTGCATGCTTCTCAATTCATATCAAATAATATTGCATCTGCCGATCACAACTAAATCAATGCAACGAGTGCCATCTCAGCATGGTTCACTTCAGACTCTGTCCAGAGACTCCAGGTGTGGAATGACAACCCTTTAGCTTCATTACTCGGGTGAGAACTTCCTTTTCATAGTATTCTCTAATTCCATTCCAGGTGGTTCACTTCCTAACAAAGTCCTAAAACCTAGATATAGACCAGATTCCCTGAGATAGAGCATATTTTCACACATATCCATAAACTAGGGCAAAATATATACCTGAAAGCAAAAGTACACAATAGTCTGCAGTACCCCCCAACACTTCATCTGCACTATTCCAGCCTCTAGGTCCATGATTGTTCAACAGTTTGTTTGGCTTTGTATGTTAACTCTCTTTTCAGCCACCAGGTTCCAGATGCTACCATGATGCCGACTAGACTTCCCTGGACAGATGACCCCATCAATGTGTCCTGGAGCTCTGCTTCCCTAGAGACCCACCCTACTAGGGAAAGAGAGAGGCAGACTGGGAGTAAGGACCGACCAGTCAACGCCCATGTTCAGCGGGGAAGCAATTACAGAAGCCAGACCTTCCACCTTCTGCATCCCACAATGACCTTGGGTCCATAAGCCCAGAGGGATAAAGAATGGGAAAGCTATCAGGGGAGGGGATGGGATATAGAGATCTGGTGGTGGGAATTGTGTGGACTTGTACCCCTCCTATCTTACGGTTTTGTTAATGTCTCCCTTTTCAAATAAATAGATAAAGAGGAAGAGAGGAAGAAAGAAAGAAAGAAAAAAAGAAAGAAAGAAAGAAAGAAAGAAAGAAAGAAAGAAAGAAAGAAAGAAAGAGAAAGAAAGAAAAAGTGTGCAACATCATGGGCCATGCCCCAAACCTGCACATTACTGTTTGGGATATACTGCCTTAAGTCTCTAGTACTTCCCAAAGGTGACAATTTTGATCTAAGTTGATTTTTATCATCTGTATAGGGGACAAACCACATCCTTTAGAATAACTTATTCGAGGCTTCCAATGTTTGAAGTGGACATTAACATTTTCAGCTTTGAGAAAGCTCTTTAAAATGCAGCTTCATTTACCTGCCTTTATAATTATAGCTCACTTGTAAGACAGAAGGCTCATGCAGCCAACTGTTCTGTAGAATGCAAATCTTGTGAGGGAAATACTTCCCCTGGGAGAAAATGGAGCATGGAACGACTGTCTGTGAGAAGCTATTTATTTATTTATTTTTTTAAAGAAATACACCAAATGGTCTGTTGTGCTTTAATGTTTTATCACATTTCTTTGAACTGAGGATCCCTTGTGAATGGTCAAACACCTCCAGAAGTACACTGAGAGGTGCTTCCCCAGAAAGGTATCAGAAGTCTCACACATAAATCGAGAAATGTCAAAAACAATTAGGGACCATGTTCTTTACCTACGCATGGGTTTTGCTTTTGATACTCATTTTCATCTCTAGCACAACGATTAATCTGAAGCGATAAGGCTAAAATGTCAGGAAGTTTATCTGTTAGTTATTGTCATAGAACAAACCATGCCCAAATACGGTGCTTCAAAAGAGCCATGATTTACTCTCAATCATGTTTCCAGATTGGCTGGGGTGACACTGTCTTCAGCTGAATTTTTAATTGAGTCTGGCTGCAAGCTGAAAGTTGGATCTGAGCCTGTTCCTTGGACCACCAGGCTGCCTCTGGCATATTCTCTTAGTGAAGTGGAAAATGGACAAGTCCAACTCTGTAAACATTCCAAACAAGTAATTGGATAAAGCACACTCCGTAACTTTTCTCAAGCCTTATGGAGCTCTTCTGCGACCCACACGTTTTGCTGATTAATTCAGAGGCGTCAAGATCACTAAATGCAACTATTCAAGCATTACTCTCCAGTATCCTTCCTCCTGTAGCTTGATGCTCTTAAAAAGAGTTCAGCATTTCCCTTTTATGGTGTATTATGTGCATGTGTAGGAATGTCTGAGTCTCTAACCCCACACTGACTACATCTAATTGAGGAGGAATTACTCAGGTAGAGGTAAATTAATTACAGAATAATTGCCCCTGATTTTGTGAGATGAAAGTTGTAACTTAGAAAACATCTTGTTGGGGCCGGTGGTGGCACACTTGGTGAAGTGCACACACTACAGTGCACAAGGACCTGGGTTCAAGCCCCTGGTCCCCACCTGTAGGAGGAAAGTTTCACAAGGGGTGAAGCAGGGCTGCAGGTGGGTGTCTGTCTCTTTCACTCTCTGTCTCCTCCTCCCCTCTCAATTTTCCTCTATCCAATAATAAAAAATTAAAACCTTAAAGAAGTGATTAAAAAAAAAAAGAAAACCATATTGTCTTGCTGAAAGCCTTGCAAAAGCTCTTCTAGAGAGGAATAATGTATAATTCCCATTCAGTTAGTTTAGACCAGCAGTGGCTTATCTTTTTTTTTAATTTTTTATATTTATTTTAAAAAAGGAGACATTGACTAAACCATAGGATAAGAGGGGTACAACTCCACACAATTCCTACCACCAGAACTCCATATCCCATCCCCTCCCCTGATAGCTTTCCTATTCTTTATCCCTCTGGGAGTATGGACCCAAGGTCATTGTGGGATGCAGAAGGTGGAAGGTCTGGCTTCTGTAATTGCTTCCCCGCTAAATACGGGTGTTGACAGGTTGATCCATACTCCCAGCCTGTCTCTCTCTTTCTCTAGGGGGGAACGGCTCCAGGGAAGCGGAGCTCCAGGACACATTCATTGGTGGGGTTGTCTGTCCAGGGAAGTCTGGCCGGCATCATGGTAGTATCTGGTACCTGGTGGCTGAAAAGAGGGTTAACATACAAAGCCAAACAAATTGTTGACCAATCATGGACCTAACGGCTGGAATAGTGAAGATAAAGAGTTGGGGGCGGGGGGAGGCTCCATTTTGTAACTAGCTAATAGGCATATTTTAGTTATATTCCAAAGGGCCTGTGGCTATACTTTTTTTTTCTCCTCTTGAGCCTGAAATCTGATATGCAGGTGGATCCAAGTTGTTGTCTGGGGAGGTGATGTCATGGCTGGAAAAGGGACAGAAAGCTGGATCAGGAAAGAGAGTAGCTCCCTAATATGGGGAAGGGGTATATTGATCACAGAATGTGAGCTCAGATCTACAGGGATGCAGAGGTCACATAGGCTCCTAAGCTGAATATGGGCCCCAGATCAAATCAAATCGATGGGGTTTATAGTCAACAATATTTATTTTTGTTTTTATAAACACACTCAAATGATTGTTATATATTTACTTAGCTTTTCCCTGGTTGGTGACTGAGGATTAAGAAACTTTATTTTATTTTAATCACCTTTATTTTTATTTATTGGATAGAGACAGCCAGAAATAGAAGGGTGTGATAGAGAGAGACAAAGAGAGACAGAGAGACACCTGCAGCACTGCTTCACCACTTGTGAAGCTTTCCCCCCAGAAGTGGGGACCGGGGGCTTGAACCTGGGTCTTTGAGCACTGTAACGTGTGCACTCAACCAGGTGCACTAACACCCAGTCCAACTCTTTCCCCCTCTCTACACATCCAGTCTTCCCTAAGTTAAAAAAACAATTACATAGCCACAAATATTTTCATGAATGACTTTTTACTTCTTTATCATTTCTCTTGAACAGCATCTTGGCAATGAGCACAGAACATGAAGGGAAGCCAAACTCTCAGAAGTCATCCAAGATAAGGTTCTATTCTCATTTTCTTAAGCCATTAAAATATTTTCATTTATAAAAATTAATCGAAATATAAATATTGACACTAAAGATCAAAATCACTCAATGACAAAATAAGTCTTCTGGAACTGTAACATATGCTTATGGTTTTTAATAGTAAATTAAATCTTTGCACAAGATTTAATTAAAAATTTGGCACACGGAGACCTTTATCAAAATTCAAATGCCGTCGAGCAGGCTAGTTTTTTTTTTTTTTTTTTTTGCAAGGCTTACACAGTACACATTATTTTTGTCAAAGAAAACTGAATATTTTAACACTGTAACACAGCAATGGTTGCTTTTCATGCCTCTTAAAGAAAACATTCTATTTGGAACTCAGCTCTTGGTTGTTGTGTTTTCAAAGTTTGTGTTTTTTTGCTTTGAACCACACCAACAGAACAAAGCCAAAGATTTACTTTGTTTCAAAGGAGTCATTTCTGTCAGATAACATACATACAGCAGGAGCAAGAAATATTACTGAAAGGTAGGCAGACCCCATCAGGAGTGGCTGAAAAACACACATCTCAGTAGCAAATCAGGTCTGGGAATGTGCGTAGCAGCAAAAGAACATAGCAGCTGAGAAATAACAAGGGTGCAGCTTTTCTGAGACACTTAACTTAAAGTGTGACTTTGGTTAAATCAATCTCCTTTGCTCTCAGTTTCCAACTCTGAGTGTACCCACTGGACAGAACTGCTAAAAGAGTTCAGATAAAAAGACTACAGCCTCCTTCACTCTTTCACTGTAACCACTTAGTGAGTGTCACTCCATTTTTTTAAAAAGTTATCTTTGTTGGATAGAGACAGTCAGAAATTGAGAGGGGAGGGGAGATAGAGACGGAGAGAGAGACACCTGCAGCCTTGCTTCACCACTCATGAAGCTTTCCCCCTGCAGGTGGGGGCTGGGGGCTCGAACCCGTGTCCTTGCTCATTGTAACGTACACATGTGCTCTCAATCAGGTGCACCACCACCCAGCCCCTTCTTTTTTTTTTTTTTTTTAACTAGAACACTGCTCAGCTCCAGCTGATGCTGATGTTGGGATTGAACCTGGGACCTTTGGTGCCACAGAATGAAGGTCTTTTTGCATAACCATTATGCTATCTCTCTAGTCCTACTCTTTCCATTCCCTTACCTCACATCTTTTGTTTTCTTCCTCAGATTCAGAATATATCAGGAGCAAATAAAGACTGCCAGTGCTCGATTAGTTGCGTGAAATTCCAGTTTCAACCGCTTCTATTAAACACTTAAATACTTATGTGTTTGAGCCCACAAACGTGGTGTTGGCTTCTGTGCCTCTTAAATTCAGTCCATTCTTGCTTTTTTTCATATCATTTTCCCCACGCTTACTCCTTAACCGGTTTTATCTTTAAGATCATTCTATTACTTTTGTTAAGTATTAATTTAGGAAGTAAATTTTAGAATATAGTGTTTTCTATATTCTGAAGTAATCAGATATCTAAGCCTCATCTAGACTTGGTTACTACTTAACTGTATCTTGGCTGAGTCTGGACAGTGCCCTAAACTTATAACCCAGTGATGAGCTTTCTCAAGCCCCACTCTCTCTTTGCAGGGGGGCAACTTAACTTAACACTCAAAGAAGCCCCCAGTCTCCGCCTGCAGGGGGTAAACTTCACAGTGAAGTAGCACTGCAGGCATCTCTGTCTCTCCTCCTCCATCTGCGTTCCTTCTCAATTTCTGTGTCCCCTCAAATAAAAAAAGTTTTTTAGAAAACAAACAAACAAACAAAATGACCTTAAATTCTTAATAGGACTTTTTTTTTTTTTTTTTTTTTTTTTTACAGATAGATCTGGGCATGGTATGGGTGAATGGGAGTTTTCAATTTTGAGGCTTGGTATTTACTGCAGAGCAGTGGGAATGCCTGGTGGTGTGGCTAGGAGTTTAGCAGGAAGAAGGTGGCTGAAGAGAGATTTGAGTAAGACCCCAAATTAGATGATCTCTAGTGCTTGCTTACTACAAGGGCAAGCCTTCCCCCCCACCCCCGTCTTTCTCTCTCTTTCTCTTCTCCCTTTCTCTCTCTTCCTCCAGCATTTCTAAGATGCTTGTGAGAGAGTAGTAAGAATTGGTGATAAATTAAGTGAGTGATAATACTAAACTCCACTGCATCCCTTTATCCTACTCCATTTTTTCCTTTGGGCAGCTTGTTGACAATTTTAGTGGAATCAAAGGGATTTTTTTTCCTTTTTTTTTTTTTTTTTTAAGGTAAAAGGATCGTAAAGACAACACATAGCAAAGTGAACAGGGAAAACGGTGCATCTTTTGAACGTGGAGCTCTGATGTCGGAAGCCAGCGTCTTGGTGGTTGGTCTATCCTGCCCGGATTCCCCTGCATCCTACGGCGGAGACTGGGTGGGGCTGCAGTGCTGGAGTCTGGACTGCTTTCCGGGTGAGGGCTCAGGACGGCTCTGTGCAACGGCGCACTGTGGCCTCCCAGGGCCCTCTCCTCAGGAGGAGATCCCGATAGTATTCATGGCTGTTGGGTCAAGGCACTGTCGTGTACAGCCGGAGGCAGTGAGTCACTGGCAGTGGAGTTCCAAGGCGCTAGTACATCACAGCCGACTCCGGGGTGGGATCCTGAGGAGAGACAAGAGGCGCTATCAGAAGAGGTGGCTAAAAGTGTCTACTTGACAAAATGTTTACTGTCTTAATTTCCTATCAGGAAAGCCATTCATATTTACCCACCAGTTAAATATAAGCATCTCATAGTATTTAATACATAATGCAGTTTTTTTTGAAGAGTCCTTTTCATTTTTAAAAAATTCTTTTTTTGTTTTTCTTTAAGTTTTTTTTCTTGCCTTGCCTCCAGGGATATTGCCGGGGCTCGGTGCCTGCACTACGAATCCACTGCTCCTGGAGGCCATTTTTTCCCTTTTGTCACCCTTGCTGATTTTTATTGTTGTTATTGATGTCGTTGTGTCATAGGCCAGAGAGAAATCCAGAGAGGATGGAAAGACAGAGAGGAGGAGAGAAAGACACCTGCAGACCTGCTTCACCGCTTGTGAACTGATGCTCCCTGCAGGTGAGGAGCCTGGAGCTCAAACCAGGATCTTTATGCCCATCCTTGCGCTTTGTGCCATGTGCGATTAGCCCACTGCGCTACCGCCTGGTCCCAAGATTTTATTTATTTATTATTGGATAGAGACAGAGAGAAATTGAGAAGGGAGGGGACAATAGAGAGGGGAGATAGACACCCACAGCCCTGCTTCACTACTTATGAAGCTTATCTCCTGCAGGTGGGGACCAGGGGCCTGAACCCTGGTCCTTGTGCTCTGTAATGTGTGTACTTAACAGGTGCTGGCACCACCACCTGGCCCCCAAAATGAAGTTTCACATCTACTTCTTTCTCTTTGGCCCTTCCTTCCTTCCTTCCTTCCTTCCTTCCTTCCTTCCTTCCTCTCCTCCCTTCTCTTCTCTCCTCTCCCTTTGTTCCTTCTTCCTCCCTCCCTCTGTTCATTCCTCCCTCCCTCCCTTTCTTCCCCCCCCTTTTCCTTTTGGCATCGTGGGGCTTCACCACTCCAGGCTGGCCTTTTCAGACAGAGAGAGGACAGGTAAGAGGCCACAGCACTGAAACTCCCTCCAGCGTCATCAAGGCCGTTCAAATGCGGGCTGTGTACACGGTCAAGCAGGTACGCTACCTGGGTGAACCATCTTACAGGTTCTTTAGTTGCTTATTTTTATCAGAGCACTACTCAGCTCTGGCTTCTGGTGGTGCTGGGGATTGAACCTGGGACACCTGAACCTCAGGCATGAAGGGTATTTGCATAAGCATTATGCTGTCTCACCAGCAACTCTCTATGTACTACTTAATGCATCTGAAGTTGATTTTTGTATATAGAATAAGGCAAATTGGTTTTCTACCCATTATCACCCCTGTGGCCAATTTCCCAAGCATACAAACAAAACACAAAACTGCTCTCTTTAGTGGTCCGGGAGGTGGCACAGTGGATAAAGCGCTGGATTCTCAAGCGTCAGGTCCTGAGTTCAATCCCCAGCAGCACACGGACCAGAGTGATGTCTGGTTCTTTTTCTCTTCTATCTTTCTCATGAATAAATAAATAAATTCTTAAAAACAAAAGACAAAACTGCTCTCTTTATTAGTTCTAATGTTCTAAAAAAAACAGAGCAGGGGCCAGGTGATGGCACACCTGGTTAAGTCCACACATTACAGTGCACTAGGACCCGGGTTCAAGTCCCTGGTCCCCACCTGCAGGGGTAGAGCTTCACAAGTGGTGAAGCAGGGCCACAGGTCTCTGTTTCCCTCTCTACCTCACTCTTTTCAATTTCTCTCTGTCTCTAATAAGTAAATAAATAATAAGTAAAAAAAACTTTAAAAGTAAATAAAAACACATTTTCATAAGTATCTGTTTTTTAATATTTGTATTTTACTCCATTAATCTTTCATTCCCCCACCCCAGCTTTTAATTTGCTTTCAGATCTGGTAGGTGGACCCTTAGCATCACCATAAGCCAAAACTGAAGAGTGCTCTGCTAAAAAAAAAAAAAAAAACAATAAAAAGATAAAAATTAAAACTCTGACAGGAGGATCATTTTAATTCCACAAAATGCAGATGCTCTTGTGAGTTATTTTTATGAGTTCAGGCTCAGAAGAAAATAGCGCTGATCATTTTCTGAGCGTTGGACTAAGTTTGCGTTGGGAGGCCGTGACTTCTGTGGTCTGTGAGCAGTGACTATTACAGGCACCCTTGCTCTCCTCTAGACTTCTCACAGTGCAGCGCTCCACTCAGCTGGCTGGTATTTTAGTTACTTGGTCTCATCTCAGAAGAAGTACAACTGGGGTGTGGGCTGTGTGTGTCTGTGCATGTCTGCGTGTCTGAGAGTGCATGGAACACGCATGGATACCCACTAGTCATGTCAGGCTTTGGTGGTTGAAGGAAAAAAAAAGTTCTACAACATGAATCCTGTAGTTCTCAATGCTCTGAAGCACTCTGTATTGCATGGGATTAGCTGCTGCTTCTTCTTCTTTTTTTTTAAATTTAATTTTATTTATTTATTCCCTTTTGTTGCCCTTGTTGTTTTTATTGTTGTAGTTATTATTGTTTTTCTTTTTTTAATATTTGTTTTACTTTTTGTTGCCCTTGTTGTTTTTATTGTTGCTGTAGTTATTATTGTTGTTGTTGATGTCATCGTTGTTGGATAGGACAGAGAGAAATGGAGAGAGGAGGGGAAGACAGAGACGGGGAGAGAAAGACAGACACCTGCAGACCTGCTTCACCACCTGTGAAGCGACTCCCCTGCAGGTGGGGAGCCAGGGACTCAAACCAGGATCCTTCCGCCGGTCCTTGCGCTTTGCACCACCTGCACTTAACCCACTGCGCCACCGCCCAACTCTCGGATTAGCTGTTTCTTAAAAATTTACCAGCCAAATAATTTGGCCAGAGAACCCCTTATTGAGGGTCTAGTTAATTTGAAAGGTTTATTTCTTGTCAGTTTTTATTAATATTATGATTAATAATTTTAATATGTAATAATTATTTAAAATTTAATAATTATAATTAATCATGTTAATATAATTAAGTTGGATTAACAGGTTTAATCACATTGTATAAGTAAACAGATTCCCACATCCTTATTTGCATACTAGGTCATTTATTTTTCTTGATTTGGCTCACAGAATTTTTTTTTCCTACGTTATATTTTCCCAAAGAATAAACGCTTGAACTTCGAGGGGGGGAAAAAAAAAAGGGAAAGACAGTCAGAAGTATTAGGTGTGACTTAGAAAGGAAGAAAAACAGAACCATCAAAAAATAGGCAACATGTTCATCAGAGAAGCGGTTACAGAAGCCAGAACTCCCACCTTCTGCACCCCATAAAGATCTTTGGTCCATAACCCCAGAGGGATAAAGAACAGGGAAGCTTCCAATGGAGTGGAGGAGTTACGGAACTCCGGTGGTGAGAATTGTGTGGAGCTGTACCCCTCTTATCCTACAATCTTGTCGATCATTATTAAATCACTAATAAAAAATGAAAACTAGGCAAATATATATAAATACAGGTAGTTATACAAGTAATAGTTGGGAGTCGGGCGGTAGCGCAGTGGATTAAGCACATGTGGTGCAAAGCGCAAGGACCAGCATAAGGATCCCAGTTCGAGTCCCCAGCTCCCCACCTGCAGGGGAGTCGCTTCACAAGCAGTGAAGCAGGTCTGCAGGTGTCTGTCTTTCTCTTCCCCTCCTCTCTCCATTTCTCTCTGTCCTATTTAACAATGACATCAACAACAATAATAACAACAATGAAAAACAACAAGGGCAACAAAAAGGGAAAATAAATAAATAAATTTAATTAAAAAAAAAAGAAGTAATAGTCAACTCATATCTGTGGGCTTGATCTGAGGTTTCCAGTGGAAGGAATGGGGACACAACTCTTGTGGTGGGGAATTATACCCGTTATCTTGTGATTTTGTAAACTAATGATAAATCACCAAAAAAAAGCCCCAAAAAACAAACTATATGTACTCTGGTTTCTCTTTAGGCTTCTACATTTTTCCAGAGAACAAACTCTTGGATTTATGGTAATGTCTGTGGCTTTATGATATTAATTAATTGGTTACTACATCTCTGATGTTGGAAATGCATTCATCTGACTTCTTCCACCTTTAAAAAGATGGAGAATTTGATACTAAGCATTTGACTGAGACTGCTTTTGTATGTGTCCTGTTTGTTTTGACACATATAATACTTTCATTTATGCTCTGTAGATTATTTTTCTCCTTGGTTCAGTAATTACTTGAGTATCTGTGCAAGAGAGAGTATGAGTGCTTGTAGACAATTGTCTGTGACAGTTGTTTTATTTTATTATTACATATTTTTTTGTATTTTAAAAATATTTATTATTTATTCATTCCCTTTTGTTGCCCTTGTAGTTTTATTGTTGTAGTTATTGCTGTCGTTGTTGCTGGATAGGACAGAAATGGAGAGAGGAGGGGTAGACAGAGAGGGGGAGAGAAAGACAGACACCTGCAGACCTGTTTTACCGCTTGTGAAGCGGCTCCCCTGCAGGTGGGGAGCTGGGGGCTTGAACTGGGATCCTTACGCTAGTCCTTGCATTTTGTGCCAACTGTGCTTAACTTGCTGCGCTACTGTCGGACTCATTATTATTATATTTTTAAAGAATTTATTTATTAACTAGAAAGATAAGAGGAAAGAAATAACTAGACATCATTCTGGTACATGTGCTGCCGGGGACTGAACTCAGGACCTCATGCTTGGGAGCCCAGTGCTTTATCCACTGTGCCACCTCCCAGACCATAGGGTGCATGCACTTTATATCTTCCAAGGATGATCTCCATTTCCGTGATTTTGTTCTTATATTCTAGAATTGTTTTCTTGTCCAGTATGTAGCCACATAAGATTATTCATTTCATGTGAGGAAGAACACTGCACCAGCACGCGCAGGGCCAGGGCTGAACCGGAAGTCTCCTACAGGTCACCTCTTCTCTGCTGCCAAGTCACCTCCCCAGCTACAGTTTATATTTAGACTCATTAACATCACATGAAATTAGGGGCTAGGCAGTAGCACATGCATAAAGACCCAGGTTCAAGCCCCAGGAGAAAACTTCATGAGTGGTGAAGCAATACTCTCTTTCTCTCTCTCCCTACTTATCTCTCCGTCCCTTCCAATTTCTGTCTGTTCTATCAAATTAAACAATAATAAATAAATATTAAAAATAAAAAAGAAACGCAGGGATGGGTGGTGGTGCATCTGGTTGAGTGCACATGTTACAAAGTGCAAGGACCCAGGTTTGAGCCCCTGGTCCCCACCTGCAGGGGGAAAGCTTTGTGAGTGGTGAAGCAGGGCTGCAGGTGTCTCTCTCTCTCCCTCCCTCTCTATCTCCCCCTTCCCTCTTGATTTCTGGGTGTCTCTATCCAATAAATAAATAAAGATAGTAATTAAAAGAAAAAAACCTCGGGAGTCGGGCAGTAGCGCAGTGGGTTAAGCGCACATAGTGCGAAGCACAAGGACCAGCGTAAGGATCCCGGTTCGAGCCCCCGGCTTCCCACCTGCAAGGGAGTTGCTTCACAAGCAGTGAAGTAGGTCTGCAGGTGTCTATCTTTCTCTCCTCCACTCTGTCTTCCCCTCCTCTCTCCATTTCTCTCTTGTCTTATCCAACAATGACGACAAAAATAATAATAATTACAATAATAAAACAACAAGGGCAACAAAAGGGGAATAAATAGATTAATTAATTAAAAACAAACAAACAAAAAGCCCCTCAGTCCCTCCAAGGCAGCAGTCACAGTTCAGGTGCTTGTTAGTACGCCTAGCAGGAACCATATTAAACGTCTCAGAAAGGTCTATTAGATAGTCCTACCTGAGGTTACTTATGCCACTGGCATCACAGAAGTTGGATTTTATACCCTCTACTTTTTGGGGTTAAGCCCTTCTTTGTAGCTGTTATAAAATCAACGCTTGTAAACAGTCCATGTAGTTCATGATGCCAGATAAACAGGTTAACTACAGCTTAACAATTATGCTATTCAAATAACTTAGTTATTTTACTATTTCTGGTATACTTGGGCTTCTATGAACTGATAGGGGATTTTGAAGTCACCATGAAAAACACGATAGGTTGGGTTACTTTACTGTCAGACACAGCATGGAAGGTTCATCAGCTATTTTATCAAAATGATAATAATATCTTCCCACCATATTATCTCTGAATGCTTCTTGTCTTACATTCAACTTCCTGGGAAGTGTTGTTTCTACCATTTCATTTGCTTGCAAAACAAAAGCATTTCTGCTTATTTAGCAAGTCCTCTCCATTCTTTGTCTTTAAACTTTCTGTGCTATTTAAAGGTAACTTACTTAAGAATAATATATTGAGGGGGCCGGGTGGTGGCATGCACACATTACAGAGCACAAGGCCCTGGGTTCAAGCCCCTGGTCCCCACCTGTAGGGGGAAATGCTTTGTGAGTGGTGAAGCAGGGCTGCGGTGTCACTCTCCTTCTCTGTCTCCTTCTCCCCTCTCAATTTCTGGCTCTCTCTAGCCAATAAATAAATATAATAATAAAAAGAGTAATTTCTTGAATTGATATTCACATAGCATAAAATCAAACATTCTGAAGTTAACTGTTGAGTGCATTTAGTACAGTCACAGTGCTATGTGACCACCTCTAGCTAGCTTTTGTTTGTTTGTTTGGCTTCCAGGTTATCACTGGGGCTCAGTGCCTGCACTATGAATCCACTGCTGCTGGAGGCCATTTTTTTGCTTTTCCCTTTTTTTTTTTTTGGTTGCTGTTGGATAGGAGAGAGGAGGGGAAGACACAGAGGGGGAAGAGAGAGACGGACACTTGTAGACCTGCTTCATCTCTTGTGAGGTGACCCCCCCCCCCCCCCCCGCAGGCGGGGAGTTGGGGGGCTCAAACCGGGTTCCTTGTGCCAATCCTTACGCTTTGCACTATGTGTTCTAGCTAGTTTTTAAACATTCCATCACACCAAAGTCAAACCTCTCACCTATTAAACAGTTTCTTCCTATTCTTCTTCTCCAACCCCCCTGGCAAACACCAGTGTACTGTTCTATACAAAACAAAAGTTACTTTAAGTATCTGAGTATAACAAATTCCTCCCCTGGCCTTAGAGCTGTGCCTTTTGGGTGTGATAATACTTTTTTCAACAAAAAAATTATTTATTTATTTATTTATTCCCTTTTGTTGCTCTTGTTTTCTTTTTTTTTTTTTATTTTCTTTTTTTTTTCTTTTTTTTTTTTTTTTTCCCCTCCAGGGTCATTGCTGGACTCGGTGCCTGCACCATGAATCCACCGCTCCTGGAGGCCATTTTTTTCCCTTTTTGTTGCCCTAGTTGTTGCAGCCTCGTTGCGGTTATTATTGGCCATTGTTGACGTTGCTTTGTTGTTGGATAGGACAGAGAGAAATGGAGAGAGGAGGGGAAGACAGAGAGAGAGGGGGAGAGAAAGATAGACACCTGCAGACCTGCTTCACCACCCGTGAAGCGACTCCCCTGCAGGTGGGGAGCCGGGGCCTCGAACCGGGATCCTTCCGCCGGTCCCTGCGCTTTGCGCCACGTGCGCTTAACCCACTGCGCCACCGCCCGACTCCCGCTCTTGTTTTATTTTTATTGTAGTTATTACTGTTCTTGTTACTGAGGATGTTGTTGTTGGGTAGGACAGAGAGAAATGGAGAGGGGAGGGGAAGACAAGAGAGGGTGAGAGAAAGATAAGACACCTGCAGACCTGCTTCACCGCTTGTGCAGTGACTCCCCTGCAGGTGGGGAGCCGGGAGATACCAGGCAGAAGCAGGTAACTGGACTCTGAAAGGGCAGAGGCAATGGCTGACACCATAGGGGAGGCAGCACACTGCCATCTGGTGCTCAGGAGATGGAGAATTCTGTCATTCCATGGAGCATGTCCACAGTTACATCGCTACTTAGTATGCTTCTGTGCTCTTGAGACAGGGACAGGGACAGCGGTGGAATAAAGGTGCCTGTGATTCAGTCTTGCTATTCCAGACACTGCCTGCCCTCAGCATAATGGCACTTCTGAAAAAGCTTCGCCAAACTTCTGAAGCACATGTTGGGGTTCAGGCGAACAACCCAACGCTCTCTCTATTGCATCCCCACAAGCTATGCAAACCACCTACTGTCCTTTCCTTTGCCACACTGAAGACCAGATGTTGAGTTTGTTTTCCAGAGACAAAAGTAATTCATGGCTAACAAGACCAGATGTTAACTTTGTTTTCCAGAGATAAAAGTAATTAATGGCTAACAAAACACTTAAGAAAGAGTGACTGTGGATGAAGAAGACTATACAAACTTACTCTTCCACTAGGCCTTACACCTCCACCTCTTTCTTTCTTCCTTTTTTATTTTTATTTTTTGGCTCCAGGGTTATCACTGGGGCTTGGTGCCAGCACTATGAATCCACTGGTCCTGGAAGCCATTTTCCACTTTTATTGGATAGAACATAGAGCAATTGAGAGGGGAGGGGGAGATAGAGATGGAGAGAGACAGAGAGACACCTGCAGACCTGCTTCACCGCTTGTGAAGCTTTCCCCCTGCAGGTGGGGAGCTGGGGCTCGAACTGGGATCCTTGTGCCGGCCTCTGTACGGTGTGTGCTTAGATGTGCCACCACCTGACCCCATCTATCTCCTTCCCTTCCTCAGCTGTCTCACCCTCCTTCCCCCCTTTTCTATTCTTTTTAATCTTTATTAGATAGAGCAGAGAGAAATTGAGAGAGGAAAGGGAGATAGGGTGAGAGAAAGATGCATGTGAACCGGCTTCACCACACTCATAAAGTGTTTCCCCTGCAGATGGGGAGTGGGGGGCTTGAACCTGGCTCTGTGCACACGGTGATATGTGTGCTTAACCAGGTCCACCACTGCCTGGGCCCCTCCTTTTTTTTTTTTTTTTTTTAAGGAGTCCTTCACTGTTTATTATCATTATTTAAAAACATTTATTTATTTATATGGAGGGAGAGAAAGAGGTAAGGAGTGAGAGAAAGAGAGAACACCAGGACACTACTCAGTTCTAGCACATGATGGTACCAGGGATTGAACCTGTAGCCTCTGGGTCTAGCTGCCCAGCCCCTGGACCTTACACGCCAATGAACAAATGTATTTCTCTTATACAAATCTTTGTTTTCTATATCTTTACCCAAATCTGGAGGTATAACCCAGAGAAAGTGACCACATATCAAAGGTGTTAGCAGCAGCAGGTACGGTGTTTAGAATCACCTTCCTGACCCCTGCCTGCAGTTAGCAGATCATGAGACCACACAGCAGGCTTCTTCCCGGGCTCGGATTGGAGTTAGAAGAAGTAGGACCACGGCTTACAGTGAAAGTGATGAGCACGAAGACACTTACCATCACATCCGTGGTAGTGTTTTCCTTCTCTTTAGTCCTGTTTGTTGAGGAGCCTTGGAGAATGAAGTTGTGGTTAAGTGTCTTAATGGTGGTCACAGAAGATGCCTCAGTCTTTTCAGCTAAAAAAGAAACAAATGGTACTTGGAAACTGGATAGACTGTTAAAGGGGGAGAGAAAGATGGTGTCCGTTGACCTGTTTGTTTGTTTTTTTAATTATTTAATTATTTATTTATTCCCTTTTGTTGCCCTTGTTGTTTTACTGTTGTCGTTATTATTGTTGTTGTTGATGTTGTCATTGTTGGATAGAACAGAGAGAAGTGGAGAGAGGAGGGGAAGACAGAGAGGGAGGGAGAAAGATAGACACCTGTAGACCTGCTTAACCGCCTGTGAAGCGACTCCCCTGCAGGTGGGGAGCTGGGGGCTCAAACCGGGATCCTTATGCTGGTCCTTGTGCTTTGCGCCACGTGCACTTAACCTGCTGCACTACCGCCCGACTCCCCGGTGACCTGCTTTTATTGAATTATATTTCTTTTCATTTCATCCCTTGCCACAAGTCTGACTGTGGAATATTTCTATTTTGTATTTATTTTTACCAAGGGCAAATATACGAAGGCTTCTCCAGTGGTCTTCCTGGGGACAAGTACCTTGGGGGAAAGTTCACTATAGTTCATACATCTTTTATTTGTAATTTTGAAATAGAAAAAGTTCTAAAAACTTTATTACGTATATATTAAAACTTTGAAGTCAAACTTGTCTGGCTTTGAAGTGACATTTGGTCATTAAAGTCTTGTCCATCTCATTGAGCATAAACACTCTCTCTCTTTTTTAAAAAAAGATTTCTAAGGGGGCAGGTCATGGTGTGCCGTGGTTAAACGTACATGTTACCATGTACAAGGACCCAGGTTCAAGGCCCCAGTCCATACCTGCAGGGGGGGAGGTTCGTGAGCAATGAAATAGTGCTGCAGGTCTCTATTTCTCTCTCCTTTTCCTATTTTCCCTCTCCTCTCAATTACACTCTGTCATATAAGAAATTATCTATCTATCTATCTATCTATCTATCTATCTATCTATCTATCTATCTAATCTCTTGGGTCATCAATGAGGCATTGCTGCTCTAGGCTGGCTTTTTTCAGAGCAAAAGACAGAGACAGAGCCAGAGAGACAGAAAGACATTAAAGCATCGTAACAAGCAAGCTATCCAAGTGAGATTTCTTGTCAGCATGAGTACGAACATCGCAGGCTTTGCTGCAAGAACATTAAAGTGTACACCAGATTTCTGCCTCCTCAAGTATCATTTATATACTTTTTTTCTGGCATCCAAGAAATTCTGAAATGTATATGGACTCAATGGTTTCAGGTATGAGTGGGTGCAATTTTTTGATTGCACCAGGTCTTACTGGACTGGAGTGTCGGCATTCATCAATGTCTTTTGAATACTGACTGCATAAGCCAAGACTCAAATACATTTATTCTGACCTTCCACTCTTTTCATTTGTGAATCTAAATAAAGGCCTAGTTTGCTATTATCGTTATGTAGTCCTTGGACGCAGGGAAATTGCTGAAAATGTCCAGCAGACAAGCATGATGTGACTGGCACTGCCGGCGACCTTTCTAGCTGGATGGTATGTTAGTGCTGTGGTGCTGAGTCCACAGCTCACTGGTGCTTAGCACTCTAGCTGTCACTCTGTCACATTCTGACAGCATCCTGCTGGTGACACAGCTGTTCCTTTGGCCCAGTAACTTATCTTCCTCCTCTACTCTAAGGAAACACTGAGGTGTAGTCAAAATCGCCTCACAGAAGACCCCATCAGTATTGTGCCTCATTTGATCAAAGGTGCAAGCTACTAGGGAAAACTACTAGTGTGCTCTCCTTAGAGAAATCTTAAAATATTTTTCTTACACACATACGCTTGTTCTAGGGGATGTTTCTTGTGTGTGTGTGCGTGTGTGTGTGTGTGTGTAAATCTCTTTAAAGACAGACTCTCTGGGGGCCAGGTGGTAGCGCACTGGGTTAAGTGTACATAGTGTGAAGAGTAAGGACCTGTGCAAGGATATCAGTTCAAGCCCCCGGCTCCCCACCTGCAGGGGGGAGTCGCTTCACAAGTGGTGAAGCAGGTCTGCAGGTGTCTATCTTTCTCTCCCCCTCTCTGTCCTCCCTTCCTCTCTCCATTTCTCTCTGTCCTATCCAACAACAATGACAGCAACAACAAATGGAAAAAATGGCCTTCAGGAGCAGTGAATTTTTAGTGCTGGTACCCAGTCCCAGCGATATCCCTGGAGGCAAAAAAGAAAAAAAAAGAAAAGAAAAAAGAAAAGACAGACTTTCTCTCTTTCTCTCTTGCCTCTATGGTTATCTCTGGGGCTTGGTGCCAGTACTATGAATCCACCACTCCCAGCACCCATATGGAATAATAATAATAAATAAATACATATATATTCTTTTACAGGACAGAGAAAATGAGAGGAGGAGGAAATAGGGACAAAGAAAGACAGACACCTGCAGACCTGCTTCACTGCTCATGAAGTAGCCCCCCTGCAGGTGGTAAGCAGGGGCTTGAACCCTAGTGCTTGTGCTTGGTACTATGTGCCCTTAACAGGGTGAACCAATGCCTGGCCTCCTTAAACCAATTTTCTTACACATGTATCCTTGTTTTAGGAGCTGCTTCTTGGGGGGGGGGGGAGAGAGAGAGAGAGAGAGGAGTGTGTGTGTGTGTGTGTGTGTGTGTGTGGGTGAAAATCTCATTAAAGACCGACTCTCCACAAGAGAAGCTACAGGCGAGAACTCCCCATCAGACTCAAACTCCGCTCTCTGATGTACTCAGATGAGCTGGGTTTAATTCTTCCGGAGCACTGCGGTTTTCATGCGAGCAGACCTTTCACTGGTGGAGTGGGTAGTTTCCTCCTCTGCTGCCTTGAGGTGATGATGGTTTGTACCTACAAACAGAAAGGGCAGCTGATATACCTCCACAAGGCCAAAGCTCGTTTACCTTCTATGTTCGACAGATCACAGGATTTTTTTTTTTCCACAGAGGGAGGGAAGGAGGGAGGGAGGGAGGGAAGGGCGAGCGCACCTGGCTCCTCAGCTTCTGATCTCGTCTTCTTGTGAGACGCACACAGGGTGCTATGTTTAGTCCTGCCATGGTCAGGGCTGAAATCCGGCTTTCTATATCAGAAATCTTAATGCAACAAAAGAGACAGAATCAGTAGAGAGAAAGCACAGGATGGGGGAATCTTTGTTAAAAGCAATGTGAGTTTATAAGAATTCAGCTTTGGTACATGCTCATACACTAACTCAATTTCTTGTTTTTTTTAAATATTTATTTATTTCCTTTTGTTGCCCTTGTTGTTTTATTGTTGTAATTATTATTGTTGTTGTCGTCATCATTGTTGGATAGGACAGAGAGAAATGGAGAGAGGAGGGGAAGACAGAGGGGGGAGAGAAAGACAGACACCTGCAAGACCTGCTTCACCATCTGTGAAGCGACTCCCCTGCAGGTGGGGAGCCAGGGGTTTGAACTGGGATCCTTATGCCGGTCCTTGCACTTGGAGCCACGTGTGCTTAACCCGCTGCGCTAGCGCCTGACTCCCACTAACTCAATTTCTATCAAGAACTCTGTACCTAGCATTATAGTGAGAAAATAAAACAGGTGTTGTAAATTTAAAATGTCTTTTTTTTTTTTATTGTCGCCAGGGTTATTGTTGGGGCTTGGTGCCACACTACGAACCCACTGTTCCCTGTGGCCTTTTAATTTTTTTCTTTCTTTCTATTTTTTTATTGTATATGTATAGAGCAGAGAAATTGAAAGGAGCAAGGGATATAGAGGAGAAAGACAAAGATTTGCAGACCTGCTTCACTGCCTGTGAAGCATCTCCCCCGCCCCACAGGTGGGGAGTGGGGACTCAAACCCAGGCCCTCCAGCATGGTGATGTGTAAGCTCAGCTGGGTGCACCACCACCAGCCCCCTGGAAATTCAAATTTCTAGAGTATGTCATCACCCCTGACATGGTATTCCAGGAGTAAATGGAAAATCAAGGAGCTACTGGAATCACTGGGCTCAGCCTGGGAGCTGGGGAGAGGCTGGTGGTCGAGCAAGATTTATATACTTGACGTGAGCTTCAAAAGTCAACTGTGTTATTTAGTTTCTGGTGGCTATGAATCCAAGAATCATGCAATTACTGAAAAGACTAATTGTCATGATGAAGTTAAGTGCTAAATACAACTTCTGGCTCAAAGTAAGGGCCACTGCAATGTTAATAAGTAACAGGCACTGTTATAAACATGGAAAGCAGATATTTTGAACCACTCCTGAATTTTCTTCAATAAAACATGGCTAAGAAATTTTGGAAGCAGGAATAACTCAGTATTCCACAAACACATTCCAAAACAACACAAACCAATGCTATTGCCTGCTAATTCATTCTATAAATATCTGCTGCAAAATGTCCTTACTCCAAGAAAACAGATCATCTGAATCTACTTTCTATAACTTTGACTAGAAATTGACCAGCCGTCGGGGCAGCACTTGTGGAAGGTGAATCTTCCTCGAGAAGAGTTGCCTTTCAGTCATTCTAGCAGTCAACAGAGCTACCGATAATAAGACCATTCCTGGAATCTAGAAATCTATACGTGGCATCTTATAAAGCCTGTACCAGCTCAAGTGCTTCATAATGCCAGCAGTTGGGAGTTTTGACCCTTCGAAGTAAAAATATGTAAAGGTCATGAACATCCAAGATTGTCTTTTTTTTTTCTTCTTTACCCTATCTAGAAGTGGTTGTTAGCAGAATCAAGTGCCAGACCTACCTAAGAAATTCCTGAAGGCTGTTACCCAGACCTGGAGAAAAGATGTTGCTGGATAATGTGCCCCAGACTTTTGCAAGAAACAGGCCACCATGCCTTGCCCTAAGTGATTCAATAAACTATTAATACTGGCTGAAAAGCCATGTGACTGAGTGTTCCCATAAACCCATACCTCTGTTGTGTTTTCTTTTTTTTTTTTTTTTTAGCTTTACTAATTAAATATGTTTGCTACTTTCTTTTAACCTCCCTAACAGGTAATACTGTTTATCCAGCACTGAGGAGAGTCAATCAACTAGTCATATTGGCCCTCATTTTTTTTTTTTTTTGCCTCCAGGGTTATTGTCAGGGCTTGGTGCCTGCACCACGAATCCACTGCTCCTGGAGACCATTTCCCCCCTTTTTGTTGTCCTTGTTGTTTTATCATTGTTGTGGTTATCACTACCGTTGTTGTCGTTGCTGTCCTTGGATAGGACAGAGAGAAATGGAGAGAGGAGGGGAAGACAGAGGAGGAGAGAAAGACAGACACCTGCAGACCTGCTTCACCGCCTGTGAAGCGACTCCCCTGCAGGTGGGGAGCTGGGGTTCGAACCGGGATCCTTATGCCGGTCCTTGTGCTTTGCACCACCTGCGCTTAACCCGCTGGGCTACAGCCCGACTCCCCTGTTGTGTTTTCTAACAGACTTCCTCAACTAGCCCTACCTACGCCCCGTCTCCAGGCCTGAGAATTAGATGGCTGTTGAAATGTGAGACCCGCTAGTTCTTAGGTTTCTAGCACCTGAATAAACCCCTGTTGCTCATACCAACTCTTGTCTCACCAGTATTGGCGTGAGAGCTGCAAGGGACCAAACTCTGGATTTGGTCACAGCATCACTGAGGGAGGATTGCACCACATATCATCAGCCTGGAATAAGACCAGAATCTAAAGACTGAAGTATGGCCTCTACTGAGCACATACTGCTCAAGTTGAAAAACAAACCAACAAAAACAACTGCAAGTCAAACCGTAGTAAGCCAGGGGCCAGTTGTGCATCCATGTGTGCTGGAGATGATTTCAGGGAATTCTCTTCTTTACCTGTAACTCAGCATGGTGGACCTGAGCAGCGGCTGTGGCCACCTGGTCCTCTAGCTCTGCCAGTTCAGTCTCTGCAGTGCCACTGTGGATACAGCGGGCAGCGTCCTCCAGTTCGTTCAGCTGGCCTTCGAGTCCGTACACGGTGCCTGCGGTCAGGTACACCTGTGGAGGGGGCATACAGCCTTTGTGTTCACATCTGCAGATTCAAGACTGACGGGGTTTCTAATAATTTAAGGAACTGAGAGGGGACTAGATTCAACATTGGGGGAGAAAGGCAGGCACTCTTCCAGTTTAGACATTCTTTGCAATTTAATGGAATTAGCACTGGGGTGCACCTAGTTACGATGCACAAGAATCCAAGTTCAAGCCCCTGGCCTCCACCTACAGGGGAGAAGCTTCATGAGTAGTGAGGCTGTGCTGCAGGTCACCCTTCCTCTAATTTCTCTGTCTTTATCCAAGGAAAAAACAAATACAGAAAATAGCTACAGAAACAGAGAAAAACTCATCTGTGGTTTTCCCAATAAAATTTTTGCAAAGAGGTGGAATTATTCAAAATTCACAAATTCTGAGTGAATCATTGCTAATGAATTAATTACCTTCAGTTTATTTGGTTCCTACAGATTGAAGGAATTACGTCTGAAGATTACAGTAGAAAAATATTTTATTTCTTAGAAAATGTATGGCATTAACAGAAGTGTGTAGAATGTATTTAGCTATCAACTATGATAGACTTTTGAGATCTACTGAAAAATATATAGAAATCAGATAAGGGGAGTCATCTGAGAAAAAGGTTAAATATTTTGATATATGAGTTTAAAAGATGATTCTGGGTAAATAGAAAGGGATATTCTTGGACTAATTCAGACTAGTATAATGGTTATGCAAAGAGACTCTCATGCCAGAGGCTCCGAAGTTCCAGGTTCATTCCCCTGCACCACCATAAGCCAGAGCTGAGCAGTGCTCTGATAAATAAATAAATAAATAAATAAATAATATTGATTCAGACTAGGGGTTGCTGGTCCAGGTGAATAAAATAAATGATTCTTCAACCAAACAACTTCGATGAAATGACCAAGAGCACAAAGAATGAGGTGTCTTGAGAAGATTTATAGACAAGTCTCTGAAGTTTAAATCAATTCACGCTAAGCCCTAAGCCTGTAAGCACAGCATGCTGATTTGAATGAAACACATGGCCAGTCCTTGAGCAGTTACTTGAAGTTAAAAATATGAGAGTTACTGCAAGCCAAGAGTGTGTGCACAGAAAGCATGCATGTCATTTTCACCGAGTGATTCTGAGTGTTGATGAGGACACCAAAGAATCCTGCTCTGTCAAGTCCTTGGCACAGTGTCCGTGGCTGCATCAAAACTGGCACTTTAACAAAACATTTCAAAGAGAAGCCAAGGCAGATGCAAGTCTGATGAGAGTCAGCTTGACTATGAATTGTCAGGCACAGCTATCTGGGTTGTGGGGGTTTCTGACAGTGACCAACATGGTAACCATTAAGTGTCACGTTGAATGACTCCTCAGTCACAGAGAGGCTCACAAGCCACATGGATGCGGGTAGTTGCTGTGATTCAGCTTGCCTTTTTCTATTTCCTTACCACATGGAAATATTAGAGAATGTCTGTTTCTTTTTCTAAAAATATTTTAAAAAAATATTTATTTATTGGATAGAGACAGCCAGAAATCAAGAGGGAAGCAGGTGATAAGAGACAGAGAGACACCTGCAACACTGCTTCACCACTTGTGAAGTTTCCCCTTGGGGACTGGGGGCTTGAACCTGGTTCCTTGAGCATTGTAACATGTGAGCTCAATCCGGTGAGCCACCACCAGGCCTCGAGCATGTCTGTTTCTTAACCATCCTCATAGCTATAGACAGGCATTTATTCTTTGTCCCCCAGTAAGAATCACTTCTTGTCTATTATGTGAAGGAAACAGTAAATGTTTCAAAGCTATTGGATAGGAGAAGTCATTAAAAATTTTGTCTCCTGGAATCTGTGAAGCTGTCACTAGGCCTTCCTCCCCCCCACCTGGAGCAGTGCTACAGGTGTCTCTTTCTCTTTTCCTCTCTTTTTTTCCCTCTCTGACTCTACCAGAGAAGGAGAAGGAGGGAGAGGAGGAGGAGGAGCAGGAGGAGGAGGAGAAAAAGAAGGAGAAGGAGAACAAGGAGGAGGAGGAGGAATAGCCACCAGGAGCATTGGAGCTGGCATGCAGGTACCAAGTCTCAGTGATAACCCTGATGGCTAAAAGGAAGCAAAAAGAAATTAAAAAAAAAAAAAGTGAAGTTGAAAACCTCTTTGGAGGAGAAGAAAAACTGAGGAGAGAAAGGAAGAGGAAGAGGAGAGTGAAGAGAGATGGCCAGGGCAGTTTGGAGGTTACTGACCACCTTTGTGATATGCAGAGAAAATTTTATTTAATAAGATAATTAAAAATGCAAAAGTTTTGTACAACAGCTTGGATATAGTAAGATAAAAAAAAAGTTTTAGCATGGCAATGTTGAAAGTTAATTTGACATAACTTTGAATTCTGGAAGCTAGATTTTTCTAGAAACGTGCACAGTGATTCTGATATCACTAAACCCTACCCCTGCATCAACTAGACAGCACCTTTATTTATTTATTCTTGTCTTCAACATGGTCACCTGCTAATGTTCTTTGCTTTCTCCACTCAAACAGCCATATGAAGTAGCTCTTAGTCTTCAGAAAGGCCCTAAAAAGTTCCCTACAAGTTTGTTTTTCTGGCACTGGGGGGAAGGGGAGGGTGCTCTGGTACTGACACCATCTCAACAGAAAATTCCAGCCAGTGTGACAGTGTTGGAAGGATGATGGGAGGAAGCAGTGAAGACATGTATGCACTGAGCCAGCAATTTCCTGTGACTTCTTATTTAATGTCCCCTCCACTCTGGGCCCTTGCTGGCCTCGGTCTGTGGAACCTTTGTCTGGCCAGTTTCTGGGTTGCCCCATCCGCCAGCCGCAGGCAGGCTTACCTTACCCTCATTTCTGTAATCCAGGGCAGTGGGCACTGACTACAGGACCTGCCTCTCAGAGCTGGGGGACTGCACACATTACAATGCACAAGTACTTGGGTTCAAGACCCCGGTCCCCATCTGCAGGGGGAAAGCTTTGTGAGTGGTGAAGCAGGGCTGCAGGTATCTGTCTCTCTCCCTTCCTATCTCCTCCTTCCCTCTGGATTTCTTGCTGTCTCTATCCAATAAGTAAAGATAATTTAAAAAAGGAAACCCTTGAATTAGGTACAATCATGATCACTGTATAAAAAGTGAGGATATTGGGTCTTAAGAGATCCAGTGACCTTCCAGGTCTCACCACTGGGAAGCGGCGGATTGGCGTTTGAGTGTGGAAGGGCTGGTCCACTATCCACACCTTTATCTGCCTTGCCCTCTGATGCTGTAGGTGAAGGGCTGTGAAAGGAAGTCATTGCTTCCTTTTCCATTGTCTCTATTTATCAGGGGCTGTGGATGGGAAGCAGTGGTGTCCCAGGCTGCTTCCTTAGTTCAGTAAAGATGGAAATGAAGAAAAAGCCCTCCTACTTACAGCCATGCACAGATCCACTACGGAGGTCCTTCTGGAACCCTGCTATCCACAGTGACGTCATAATAAAGGTCAGGCTAAGGGTTCTCTGCTACCTCCCCAGTCTCCCTGCTACCTCCCCAGTCTCCCTGCCACCTCCTCGGCTCTGCTCTGTTCTCTGTGATGCTGACTAGTGTAAACTTTACTACCTAGGGAATCTCAGCGGCTGGAGACACTAGCAGGGCAAAGGCAGGAAAAGAAATCATCTTGTTTCTTTTGCCCTCTTCTCTCCCTGGGTTGTCTGTGCATGTGTGTGTGTGTGTGTGGGGGGGGGGGGAGATGGTTCCCACTAGGGGTGTCTTCCCAGACTCCAGTTCTCTCTGACATACAGCAGGTAACAGAGAGTCTGACTCTGTCCTCTACTGGTTGTTACCACATTCTCTGAACTTGCCCACGGCTCTGTAGGTACAGCTGTGTTACCTATCTCTTAGGAAGAACTTCAAATCTCAGGAGAACCATAAAGTCAAGGAAAGGAGCTACCACAGAATTGGTGGGGACTCTTTTGAGGCTCTTCCTGTGGTTAGAGGAGACAAGAGCAGATTTCACAGTGTTAATATCCAGAGACTAGTGAGAAGTGTGAAAGGCAAGCGGCCAAGGGAATTCTCAGATGAGCAGGCCTTCCCCTTACTAAGTAGATTAGCAAGGGGATTTGTGAATCAGGAGAATGGACCCATGAATGCATTTTTCTTTTCTTTTTTGTCTTTATGTAGCTCTGGCATCTTCAGAAGTATTTCTGAAAGGAGAAAATTCTTATGCAAATGTTTTTTTTTTTTTTTTAAACCTCAGATTCCTGGTCTACTGTAGTCAATGTTCTAAAGGAGAGAAGTGTCGCCATTTCTATTTCTGACAGTAGTCAGCAACCCTGTTTCCTCAGAACAAAGGAGAAAGCAGAACAATGAAGGAGCTGCTTTTTCTCACACAGCCAGACAAAAGCCCTGGTTCAATAAAATCAGGTGCCCCCAAAGGCCAGTGTAAGAATCAGTCCTGTCCTTCTGCCACTCCACTGAATTCTATCCTGAAAACCACAGAGCTAAGCAACCTGCCCACAGTGCTGTGATCTGGTGAGCTCAAGGGATGAAGAAAAGATCACTCCATCTCTCACTCAAAGAGCCACAGAAATCAAAGGAGCAGAGGGGTTTTTTCTGAGGTGAAATTTGAAAAGTTGGATGGGAAAGGGCGGAGGGAAGGAGGAAGAGGAGAAGGGAGAGGTACAGTGGGAGGAGGAGTGGGGGAGGAGGGAGAGGAGGAGAAGGAAGAGGAGGAGGAGAAGGAGGAGAAGGAAGAGGAGGAGGAGAGGGAGAAGGAAGAGGAAGACAGTTAACTCTTTGGGAACAGAGAGGCATCTTAGAGGTTTGGGCAGGGAGTAGGAAATGACAAGCCTTGCACCTGAAACCCTGTAGGGTTTCAGACTATATATTATGTACAACACACACATCTTTTTAATAACATATTGTGAGTTTTTGATTCTACATTCAGAATAATACACGTCTCCATTTCCTGGTGAACCGTATCTTGTAACCTTCTTAATTCTGTCTGTTGAGGACTGTGGCCATGCTAGGAATACTGATACTGAAAAGACTTGCTTAACAGACTATTTTTTTTTTTTTTTTTTTTTTTGGCCTTCAGGGTTATCGCTAGGGGCTTGGGGCCAGCACTATGAATCCACTGCTCCTGGAGGCCATTTCCCCCATTTTTTTTTTAAAAGGATAGGATGGAGAGAAACTGAGAGGGGAGGGAGGGGGAGGTATAGAAGGGGAAAGAAAGATAAACACCTGCAGACCTGCTTCACTGCTTGTGAAGTGACCCCGTGCTGCTGGGGAGCTGGGAGCCCTTGTGTGGGTCCTTGTGCTTCATACTGTGTGTGCTTAACCTGGTGCGTCACCACCCGGCCTCCAATAAACATGCCTTCCTGCTATTTTTTTTCTTTTGTTAACTATATATACTCAATCTAATCTGTTTTAATTCAATGCATTTAATTTTTTGCACAGATGACTCTAATGCATTGCAACTGTTTTTAATAGACATTTAAAGAACAGAGAGACTTGCACATCAGAAAAAACACTTCTTTTAAAATGATTTCATTTTTCTGATGTAATCATTCATCCAATTAACCTAGATTGAATGCTTCACCTGTGTTAAATTCTGGGCAAAGGGTTTGCATTTTTGCTTGTTTTGTCAATAATGAGGTTTCACACAGGCTTGACTTCCCCACCCCCTAGCCAATTTTTCTTTATTCCTTTTACTTCAGAGGGAGAGGGATAGAGAGTGGAGGGGGAGAGTGTGAGAGACATCACTGCACCAGAGTTCCCTCACAGCATGGAACGTGGTGCCAGGATTGGAATAGGCTGTGCCCATGTCAAGGCATGTGCCCCACTAGGCAAGACATCCCCTGGCCTGACCTTTTTTTAGGGTAAATTTTACTTTCCTTACTTCATGTGGTACACACACACACACACACACACACACACACACACACACACTCACTCCATCATCTCTGTCTGTATCTATATATCAAGAGAAGCCAACACCACTCTGGTACATGCTGCTCAGAGTCTTGGGCAAGCACTGCCTTGCACTGTCCAGGCTGAGTTATTTCCCTAGTCACTGTGGCTAATGCTTTAGACAGGAAGGAATGGCAGGTCTCGTTCTGCAGGGATTTCCAGATCTGATTCCCATCCTGTTTCTTCCTCTTTCCCCTCCAGGTGTTTGTAGTGTCTGGGGACATTTCAGACACTCGTAGCCATGAGGATGCTGCTACTGGCACCTACTATGTAGAGGCCAGGGATGATATTCAACATCTGAAGAGTATTCCTGATGGCCCAGGGATGGTACTCAGCATCCTAGAGTATGCCTGACAGTTCAGAGATGATACTGAGTATTCTACAGTATTCCTGATGGCCCAGGGATGGTACTCAGCATCCTAGAGTATGCCTGACAGTTCAGAGATGATACTGAGTATTCTACAGTATTCCTGATGGCCCAGGGATGGTACTCAGCATCCTAGAGTATGCCTGACAGTTCAGAGATGATACTGAGTATTCTACAGTATTCCTGATGGCCCAGGGATGGTACTCAGCATCCTAGAGTATGCCTGACAGTTCAGAGATGATACTGAGTATTCTACAGTATTCCTGATGGCCCAGGGATGGTACTCAGCATCCTAGAGTATGCCTGACAGTTCAGAGATGATACTGAGTATTCTACAGTATTCCTGATGGCCCAGGGATGGTACTCAGCATCCTATGGCATTCCTGACAGTCCAGAGATGATACGCAGTATCCTAGAGTATTAATGATGGTCTGGGAATGATACTCAGCATTCTAGAGTATTTCTGATAGTCCAGGGATGGTACTCAGCATCCTGGAGTATTCCCAGTAGTCCCCACAACAAAGGTGTTTCAACCTAAAATGTTCATGGCACCAACTTAATAGCATATGGATTAGTAAACAGAAAGGATGAAGGGAAGGATATGGACCAGGTGGTGGCACACTGGGTTAAGCATACCCACAAAGCACAAGGATCTGGGTTCGAGCCCCTGGCTCCCCACCTACAGGGGGGTTCATTTCACAAATAATGAAGCAGGTCTACAGATGTCTATATTTCTCTCTCCTTCTTTATCTCTCCCCTCTCAATATCTCTCTCATACCCAATAAAATGAAAAACTTAAAAATAAATGGCCACCAGGAGCGGTGAATTCGTAGTGCAGGCACTGAGCCCCAGCCTTAACCTTGGAAGCAGAACCAAAAAAAAAAAAAAAAAAAAGGATGGGCAGATGAGATCAACAGTTTTACAAGAATCCAAAGGGAGAGTTTTGAACTGAGAGAAAATATTTATTCATGAGAAAGTTGGGGCGGCGGGGGTGAGGGGAGGGGAGCACTGCTGAGCTATGGCATGTCGTGATGTCAGCATCCCAGAGTATCACCGACAGCCCAGAGATGAAAATCAGCATCCTAGGGTACTCAGTACTCAGGCATGCAAGTCCAGCATTCTAATCTGCTGAGCTCTTTCTCTGGCCCGAGTCTTCAGCTTCTAAAGTAGAAAAAATACTGACATTTTTGAATTCCCCGAGTCACCTTCATTCGTTGTTTTCAACGTTTTGCAAAACAGCCTCTAATAACAGTTTCTAGTTTCCGAGATGATCATGCATTAGACTATCTCCCAAATCTTGGTAGCCACCGTGTGCCTGCTCACACACACCCATGCTCTAGCCTGTTCTCTCTTGCCTTCTTCTACCAAAGAGGCTGAAACAGACACTACTCCATCTCCCAGCTTCCCCTTCAGCAGCCAAGTGAGACTGTTGCTCTAAATAGGGAGGAACCTGGAAGAAAGCTCACTACAGGGGATCCTAGAAAGCTTTCTGATTATCTCCTAATACAGTGAGTAGATGTAGCCCAAGAGCCATTCTTTCTCTCCTTCTTTTTCGTTCTCTTATCACAGCACTGCTCAGGTCTGGTTTATGTCAGGTCATGCCAGGGATTGAATCTGGGGCCTTGGAGGCTCAGGCATTAAAGTTGCTTGCATAGCCATTATACTGTTTTCCCAGCCTGCCTAAGACCCTTTTCAAGAGTTATTTATTTTGTTTATTGGCTATGATGGTGGTGGTGGTGGTGATACATGTATTTGTTCTTGTAATCTGTGGATAGCTACAGTTTTGCTAGCTGCTTCTTCAAGACATGTTTACCCTACACACGGCACACCCACAGCGTCTTACGTTTTCCTCCAGGGAAGTCAGCTGCTCATCCAGTCTCACTTGGTCTGTCCCAAGAGGAAAGGTCCCCTTCTCCTTCTCAGGATGGACAGATGGGCTCTCCCAGGGCCCTGAAGACTCTGCTATCAACTCCTCTGTGGCATTGATGACTTTCAGGACTTCTGTGGAGATGTTGCAGAGAGAAACAGCAGAATACTTCTGTTTGGCCCAATGACAGAAGGAGACAGAAGACAGGAACAGCACATTAACAATGACATGGAAATCCTACATTATCACGGTGCTCATCATGAGACTGATTCCATTATGACACACACAAACATCAAGGAGCCAAGGGAATGAACAGCTAAGAGAACTGACACAGCAGGGAGGACCGTAGTAGAGGCCTGAGTTGACTTGAACTGGCTGCTAGTGATTCTCAGAGAGGGAGGAAGGAGACTCAGTGTTCCTGTGCACTCTTAAACCCATCACCGCATCTTCTGAGTCTTTTTGTCAGCAGTGCTTCAGACTATCTACTGATAGCCATAGCTGCTTGACAGATGCGGCTTCTATTTTCTTTATCGCATCCTAGAGTCTATAAATTGGAAATCAACCACTGTCCACAGACTCTTCTCTTTTTCTCTTTTTACAATTAAATCACTTCAAGCTTGATAGATTCTACAACTTATTTGAGGCTGAAACAGTTAATGCCCTCTTTCCTCATCATCTTGGCCTGACTTTTTTTTTCTCCCCTGAGAAACTATTCAATCCTAATATCCTTGTTCTTTCACTGGACTATGCATCTGGAAAACTAGATGCTTGGCCTGAGCAAACAGCACCCATACTGGTGGTTAGGTGGGGCAGGCTAACACTCAAATTGGCAAGGGACGACTGTTCATTTGCTGTCTGTCCGTATATACTGCTTCCCTTGAGCCCATGGTGGGGACAGTTCTCACCAGCTGGCCACCACTGGGGCATCCCTGTAGGTAGGTTCCAATAAATACCAGGTCCATCTCTGCTGGTTCTCCCGGTGCTATCTTTGATAATATCTCCATCTCTCTCTCTCTCTCTCTCTGCCTCTAGGATTACTGCTGGGGCTCAGTGCCTGCACTACAAATCCACTGCTCCTGGAGGCTATTTTTTTCCCGTTTTGTGGCCCTGGTTGTTTAGTGTTGTTGTTGCTATTGTTATTATTGTTCCTGTCATTGTTGTTGGATAGGACAGAGAGAAATGGAGAGATGAGGGGAAGACAGAGAGGGGGAGAAAAAGATAGACACCTGCAGACCTGCTTCACTGCTTGTGAAGTGACTTCCCTGCAGATGGGGAGCCAGGAGCTCCAGCTGGGATCCTTACACTGGTCCTTGTGCTTTGCACCATATGCACTTAATTCTGTTGCGCTATGTCCATCTGGCCCCCCTGATAACATCTCTTATTAAGGCTCATCCCCTTAAGAATTGGGAATAGTGAGGAAACCACCTGGGACAAGACAGGACTAGAACGACTACAGGAACCCACCAAATCACCGGTGAGTGCAAACACACGTGGCTGGTGACAGAGAGGAGCCTAGGGAGAGACTAAGTGGCTGCTTAACAGTCCGAAGGTCTATCAGTTGAAACACCACCTCCAGTCTGCTCCACCAACAAGGGGACAGCTGAAGGGAGGAGAGGACTCCCCAGAGACTCACCAAATGCAACTCTGAGTCTCCATTGCTACTGCCCTCAGAATCTGGCGCAGCGGCAGGGAGGGACACCATGGGACAGACATCTAACCAGGAAACTCAGGAGAAGACCTATACCTCGGTGGCATAGCGGTGGGGCTGTGAAAGTATCTTTGCATAACCACTGGATTATCTCTGCCACACCCTGCTTTATCTCTTCATTCAAGCTAAGAATCCTATTTTTAGTTTAAAAGCCCTCAGGCTCCCATATCCTACAGGGAAGAAAAAGCACAATAGAGGCTTTTAAGCCACTGAGCTCCAAATCAGGGATTAAAATACTATTGAAACAACAAGTTCCCAAGCACATTTTTTAGGAGAATAGAACAAATGCTACAAATGTTTATCTGGAAGCAGAAAAGACCTAGAATTGCCAAAACAATCTTGAGAACAAAGAATAGAACCACTCCCAAATCTCCCAGATCTCAAACTGTATTATAGGGCCATTGTCATCAAAACTGCTTGGTACTGGAACATGAATAAATACACTGACCAGTGGAATAGAATTGAGAGCCCAGAAGTGAGGCCCCACACCTATGGACATCTAATCTTTGACAAAGGGGCTCAGATTATTAAATGGGGAAAGCAGAGCCTCTTCAACAAATGGTGTTGGAAACAATGGGTTGAAATATACAGAAGAATGAAACTGAACCACTGTATTTCACCAAATACAAAAGTAAATTCCAAGTGGATCAAGGACTTGGATGTTAGACCACAAACTATCAGATACTTAGAAGAAAATATCGGCAGAACTTTTTTCCGCATAAATTTTAAGGACATTTTCAATGAAACTAATCCAATTACAAAGAAGACTAAGGCAAGTATAAACCTATGGGACTACATCAAATTAAAAAGCTTCTTCACAGCAAAAGAAAACACTACTCAAACCAAGAGACCCCTCACAGAATGGGAGAAGATCTTTACATGCCATACATCAGACAAGAGTTTAATAACCAACATATAAAAAGAGCTTGCCAAACTCAACAACAAGACAACAAATAACCCCATCCAAAAATGGGGGGGGGCATGGACAGAATATTCACCACAGAAGAGATCCAAAAGGCTGAGAAACACATGAAAAAAATGCTCCGAGTCTCAGATTGTCAGAGAAATGCAAATCAAGACAACAATGAGATACCACTTCACTCTTGTGAGAATGTCATACATCAGAAAAGGTAACAGCAGCAAATGCTGGAGAGGGTGTGGGGTCAAAGGAACCCTCCTGCACTGCTGGTGGGACTGTCAATTGGTCCAACCTCTGTGGAGAACAGTCTGGAGAACTCTCAGAAGGCTAGAAATGGACCTCCCCTATGACCCTGCAATTCCTCTCCTGGGGATATATCCTAAGGAACCCAACATATCTATCCAAAAAGATCTGTGTACACATATGTTCTTGGCAGCACAATTTGTAGTAGCCAAAGCCTGAAAGCAAGCCAGGTGTCCAACAACAGATGAGTGGCTGAGCAAGTTGTGGTCTAGATACATAATGGAATACTACCCAGCTGTAAAAAATGGTGACTTCACCATTTTCAGCCGATCTTGGATGGAGCTTAAAAAAATCATATTAAGTGAAATAAGTCAGAAACAGAAGGATGAATATGGGATGATCTCACTCTCAGGCAGAAGTTGAAAAACGAGATCAGAAAAGAAAACACAAGTAGAACCTGAACTGGAATTGGCGTATTGCACCAAAGTAAAAGACTCTGGGGTGGGTGGGTGGGGAGAATACAGATCCAAGAAGGATTCAGAGGACCTAGTGGGGGTTGTATTGTTATATGGAAAACTGGGAAATGTTATGCATGTACAAACTATTATACTTACTGTTGAATGTAAAACATTAATTCTCCAATAAAAAAAAATAAAAAAAGAACACAGGAAAAAAAAAGAAGAAAAAAAAAAAAAGAATTGGGAATAGGGGCCAAATAGCTTCTCAGGCTCTTATCTGGTTCACCTATTTTGGACAAACCAGTGATGACATGTATGACTTCGTTTTGTAGTCTGTCCCTTCAAGGATATTCTCTTGGAGACTTTGTGTCACTAGAATGTAGTTTCAACAGCCCTCCCCTTTTACCAGAGAATCATGGCATCCTCACGTGCATAGTGTGCTACTTTGCTGTAGGTGTGGCTGGAGTCCAGCTCCCCAGTACATTGCAGGAAGCTTCAGTGCTGTGGTCTCTTTAACTCTTTTCAACTCTATCTAAAGAAATCATAGTATCAGGCTGGGGAGATAGCACAATGGTTATGCAAAAGCCCTGTCATGCCTGAAGTACCAAAGGCCACAGGTTCCAGTCAGCAGCACCACAAGCCAGAGCTGAACAGTGCTCTGGTAAAAACAAAACCAAAACCAAAGCCAAAAACACAACCATCGTCTCTAAGTGATAGGTTAGCAACTGAGTCCTTAGTCTAGAAACTGGCTCGGGGCCTGCACACTGAGGCACATGGCCTCATTCCACGCTAGGTCAGTCAACTTTCATAGGATTAGAGCAAACGTGCTCAAGTGCTCCTTTCCAGTCTGGCTGGTTCACAATAGATGTTCACTTGCCCTAACCATCATGCTTTTGGTTTAAAGGACTTGGCTCCAAGCCACACAAAAAAAATGGGCCCAGGAGAATGGGTGGGGGGAAGGGGACAGAGACCCATCAGAATAAGGTCTGTGTCTAAGGGAGCAGTCTAAGAAACTTTCAGAGCCCCCCCCCCCCTCACTGGGACCCTGTAGTTTGAGGTGGCAGATCTCGAGGTGAAGTGAACTCAAGATAATTTTGACATGAAACAGCTGTCACTGCTTAATTCCATTTCAAGAAAAGGCTCTAATTGTGTGATGGAAACATCTTTGCTACCCATGTCAGTAAACACAGCGTGTATTCATTTAGACTTTCCCTTTACTTGGAAAATAGGGAGCCATTCTATGTCTTTTGTAAAAAGATAGATGACTACGAGACTCAATAAAAAAAAAAAAGTTAAGTGGATGATGGATGATGGAAGGGAGGGGAGAGAGTGCAAATATATACAAATCTCCAACTTGTTCTGGGTGACTGAAAGACTAAGATTTTAATAAAGAAGAAGCACTGGCAGGGAATAGAAAGAGTTATCTGCATCTGGACTCCAACTTGATAAATGATATTTTAAAATTAGACAAGGTGCCATCCCGAGTCTGGGTAAAACTAGACAGAACCAGGATGCTGCCGAGGGTGGCGTGTTAAGCAGGTTCAGCTGTGCCCAGAGTTCAAAGCATGCCCAGATGTAGCTACTGAGGAGATGAAGCTAATGCCAATGAATGAAAGCCCTTCCCTGATTGGTTAAGCACTGCCTAATGACCTTTCCGCAAAAAAGAACTGCACCGAATGAGAACCTCTCTCTCAAACAGACCTAGCCCACACCGATTTGACCTGAATAATGCTCCTCACTGGGTTATGTGGCTACATGCTCAAGGGCCATTGGCCCACAAAGTACAATTCTGAATCCTCAAGTAAACACTGATCTAGAATGTGGCTGTTGTGACCTGACCAGACAGTCAACGAGTTGAACACATAATGTCAAAGCAACAAGTTCAATGTCAATGTTGCCTGGCAGATACCTGCTCTATCCCACCCATCAACAGCCTTCTATTTAAACATAGGAATGGCAAGCTGGAAGCAAAATATTACCCAGAGGCACTGTGTGTGTGTGTGTGTGTGTGTGTGTGTCAAGAATGCCTTTGGAGAAAAATGTTTTCCAGTTCTCTCTCTCTCCGCTTTTATAAGAATTTAAAAATTAAATACTTATTTATGTGGTCTGGGAGGTGGTGCAGTGGATAAAGCACTGCATTCTCAAGCATGAGGTCTCGAGTTCAATCCCCGGCAGCAGAGTGATATCTGGTATTTTCTCTCTCTCCTCCTATCTTTCTCATAAGTAAATAAATTATTAAAAATATTTATTTATTATTGGATAGAGACAGAAAGAAATTGAGAGGGTAGGGGGAGACAGAGAGAAACACCTGTAGCCCTGCTTTAGCACTTATGAAGCTTCTCCCCTGCAGGTGGGGGTCAGGGGCTTGAACCCAGGTCCTTGTACACTGTAATGTGTGTGTTAAACCCAGGGTGCCACTGCCTGGTTCCTATTTCCCAGCTCTCTACGAATCCCACCATGTATTCTACATGGTCCATTGCTAACTTGTGGTATTCAAACTCTAGTCCAGGTGCTGGGATAAAGCAGTGACAATGAATGAAGTCCCTGACCTCATAGCATACCTTTAGTCCAATCCCAGTCATGTGACAAGTTGTCATATCTTCCTTGCCCTGAAGACATCTATGTTTGTCATTAAGCTAGAGTGATGAGTCTACGCAGTTGGGCTGTGGATATCACCACAGCTCCTTCTCAAAGTCTTTGGTCTAGTTAAAGACCTGGGCCACTTCAGAAGGGAATTAGCCACCACCCAGGGGGCAGTGTCCAAGACAAAAACTACTCAGGCAAGAAGAAATGATGAGATCTTATTTCCTGCCACATCTTGGCTAGAACCTGAAGGAATCACATTAAGAGAGAGAAGCTGAAGGGTGAATGCCGGATGATCTCACTCATAAGTGGAATTTAAGAGAGAAAGGAAGAAAGAAAAAAGGAAAGAAAGAAAAAAAATACAAGGTGAGGTTTGGACTAGCTGTGGTCTACTGTATCAGCCCAGGCTTCTAAAGGGTGGGGGCATGAAAGGGGTTGGGAGGGGGCTTGGGAACCCAGTGCAGAGCAGTGGAGCTTAACTCAAGTGTCTGGTAGGAGGGCTGTGAAGACACCTATCAAGGGGAGATGAGAAATTGTACCACGTGACTACAAGTATCTTGCAAGCCATATTTCTCCCAATAGAGTGATTTGAAGAAAAAGAAAAAGAACTACACAAAAGACCAGGCAAGTTCTTAATGAATAGCAGCTCCTGAGGCAGTTTTCCTTTTCAATGGGAAATGCAAAAGGGAATCCACAAGCATTTGTAGGAAGCGATCCCACCCGGAGAGAATCAAAAGTGTCTGAGGAGATGAAGCTAATGCCAACAAATGAAAGCTCTCCCTTGATTGGTTAAGCACTGTTACACCTCAGTGAGCTGTTGGCCTGGACTTGTGGGGGAGAATGGTCAGCACAGTGGCTGGAAGTTTAGGTAACTGGCATTTCGTTAGCTGTATGACAGGGCACCTAGCCTCCCTGTCCCTTACTGACTCACTTGCGCAACAACTGGGGCTAACACTGACTTGTTATGTAAATGTCCTGTTCCCTGCCCAGTCTAGATTTGCAAGTCGAAGCACTTTCTAACAGGGATCTTAGATAAGGCTATATTTAGTTCTGGACAGGGTTTTGTTCTGATGAAAAGCTGGTGGGGAGTCTGAGGATCTGGCAGGGAGTCCTTTGTGTGGGATCCTTCCTGCTTCTATTGCTTACGCCCTCCCCCCCCCCCGGAACTGAGTGGCACAAACAAAGCAAGCTTACAGAGTGCAGAGTGCAGAGTGCAAGAGAGCTATTCTGGTAGCCAGCCAGCAACCGTTATTCCAAATAGTAACTATAAGATGGGTAAATATGACAGCTTCATGGAAGCCAATACTAGAGAGGTGGCTGTGGAGGGAGTTGGCTATTACAGAACAGGCAGGTTGACCCTGGATGCTGGTGGCCAATGGGCCTACAGAAGAGGAAATGAAGGGCCGGGAGGTGGTGCACCTGGCTGAGCGCATATGTTTACAGTGCGCAAGGACCTGGGTTCAAGGCCCCAGTCCCCACCTGTAGGGGGAAAGTTTCATGAGTGGTGACACAGGTCTTCAGGTGTCTCTCTCTCTCTCCCTTTCCCTGAACACTCTTGATTTCTGGCTGTCAATAAAGAAAAAGATAATTTAAAAAGAACTAAAAAAAAAAAACTAAATCAAAAAAAAGAAGAAGGAATGAAAACACCACGAAGTTCCACAGTTCAATCCTCCAGAGATCCAAGACATACAACTGAAATAGCAAAGTTCATTAAGGGCCCAATTCATAAACCTCCCTTCAGAAAGGCCAATGATGCGCCCTGACACAGACTCCTTTCTTGGCTTTCTGGCCACTAGTGGCCACTGCTGAGAGTCCACTTCCGGAGTTCAGTCTGTGTGACGGCCCTATGTGGAATATCCAGTTCAGATCAACTTCATAATCACTCAGGGCTGAAGCCAACACTCCATCTTGGGGCGTGGAAGATGTTGAGAAACACTCCTGTCCCTTCAGTCACTCACCAGTGAGGCAGTGAAACAAGTGGCAACTGTGACAGACTCTCGTGCTCCCTGCCTGATGATGACAGACAACAGGACGGGTGCAGGCCTTTATGGAGGGTAAGTGTTTGCATTTTCTATGTTGGGGCACTGACATTTCACTTGACCCAAGAAAGAAGAGATGCATATGATATGTTGATATGTTGACTCTCTCTCAAAAGCCTAGACCAGGGAGAACAGAAGCAACCGGTAGCACAGCTATATACAAGATGCTGGGTATTATACCCCAAACCCTAACAAAGGGACTTTTCAAAGTTAACCCAATCACCAAGTAATGTGATGATAACAATAACTATCCATTGTCTTCTTGAACCTTAAGACAGCAGGAACCTCACATTTCCACTATAGAGCCTATATTTCCCCCAGTCCTGGGACCTTAGGGTGGGGCCCACTTTTCTACATGCTGCTCTTTCTTCTTCTTCTTCTTCTAGCGTTTGCCCTTCTTCCGTAGCCAGTCAACAGCGTCAGGTTGAGCCTGATGTAAAGTTTCGAGACCTCCTTTGAATCTGGAGAGGTGGCAGTCGTTGACTATGTGGGTCATAGTCTGTCTGTAGCCGCAGGGGCAGTTTGGGTCGTCTCTGGCTCCCCAGCGATGGAACATAGCGGCTCTCAATCCAAATCAAATAATATTGCATCTGTGGATCACAACCCAATCAATGCAACGAGTGCCACCCCAGCATGCTTCACTTCAGACTGTGTCCAGAGACTTCAGGTGTGGAATGACAACCCTTCAGCTTCATCTCTCTGGTGAGACCTTTCCTTTCACAGTATTCTCTAATTCCATTCCAGGTGGTCCACTCCCCAATAAAGTCCCCAAACCTAGATATAGTCCAGGTCCCCTGAGATAGAGCATATGTTCATACATATCCATAAGCTAAGGAAAAATATATACCTGAAAGCAGAAGTATACAAGAGTCTGCAGTGAGGACCCCCAACACTTCATCTGCACTATTCCAGTCTTTAGGTCCATGGCCGTTCAACAATTTGTTTGGCTTTGTATGTTAACTCTCTTTTCAGCCACCAGGTTCCGGATGCCAGCACGATGCCGACCAGACTTCCCTGGACAGACAACTCCAGCAATGTGTCCTGGAGCTCTGCTTCCCCAGAGACCTACCCTACTAGGGAAAGAGAGAGGCAGACTGGGAGTATGGACCGACCAGTCAACGCCCATGTTCAGCGGGGAAGCAATTACAGAAGCCAGACCTTCCACCTTCTGCATCCCACAATGACCCTGGGTCCATACTCCCAGAGGGATAGAGAATGGGAAAGCTATCAGGAGAGGGGATGGGATATGGAGATTGGGTGATGAGAATTGTGTGGAACTGTGCCCCTCTTATCCTATGGTTTTGTTAATGTCTCCTTTTTTTTTTTTCCAGTTTTTTTTTAAGTTATCTTTATTCTTTTTTATTATTTATTTATTTATTCACTTTTGTTGCCCTTGTTGTTTTGTTGTTGTCACTGATGTCGTTGTTGGATAGGACAGAGAGAAATGGAGAGAGGAGGGGAAGACAGAGAGGGGGAGAGACAGACAGACACCTGCAGACCTGCTTCACCGCCTGTGAAGCGACTCCCCTGCAGGTGGGGAGCCGGGGGCTCGAACTGAATGTCTCCTTTCTTAAATTTAAAAAAAAAGGGAAAAAAAGAAGTTGTATGGCTCCATTTGAGGACTTAAAATACCAAGGAATAACATGGGAGCACATAATTCCCATTTTAAGAAGCACATTTATTTTAAATAAATATCTGAAAGGAAAAAAAAGAAGATGCAATCAGGACCCAAGCAGAATCCCAGCTGTGCTGTTTCTTCTCTCCAGGGATGGCACAACAGAGCAAGCTCTCTCTGCTTTTGAGCTGTCAGTCTACTCTGTCCCCACCAACTTTCTCTTCACATAAGACACCCTTCTAGAGGCAAATTCTTCTTCCATTTCATCTCCCTAATAAACTATTTCCACAGGCTTGTAGAATGCAAGGTGTTAGCAAGGGAGAATTCTGTGACTGCAAGCAGAATTCTAAAAGAAGCACATTTTTATCCTAAGCCTGTTAGCCGTCCTAGCAAATTCTCCTAAGATTTTTTTTCCCAGTGTCATCATTTACTTCAAAGCTTTGTGCTGGACAAAGAAATGCAAACTCATTTTGAGTTGGAATAAATGGAATAGCTCAAGCTTGTGAACACATGAGCAGCAGGAGCTCATTAGATGGTTGGTTTAACATAAAGAAAGCTCTCTGGGATGGCAGAGGGCTGACCCAGCTTCCTCTCTGGGGCATGTGCATGCAAGCGCGTCTGGCTATCTCAGCTGGTACAAAAGACTCCTGGCTGGCTGGTTGTGATGATCTGGGGCTGCAGTGAGGCCTGGGGTACATATTTAAGTGACCTGATACAAGTTTTGCAATCGTGTCATCTAATATAATGTTAGGAAAAAAGCTTTGAGGGCTAACTGGTGTGTACAGATATCTGGGGCCAGGACAGGGAGTTTCCTTGTTCCGATGTCACTGAAGGGCTAAACAGGCAGGAGCTGCAGGGACACAGACCCTAGGGTTTTTGTGAGATGTAGAAACCAGCAGTATGCTTTGAGGCTTGGGGCAAGTCTATAAAACAGAGAAGGGAAATGGAGAGGGGATGGCTCTTGATGCAGAGCTTTGCAAAGGGCCTCCTTCCCTCCTGGGTACAGCAAATATGGAGCCTGGGGTCCACCACTGTGTTAGGAACTAAGGAAAATGCTTTGCTCTTTTGAAATAGAAAGAAAAAATAATCAGCTATATTCATAGACATGCCAGAATATGTAATATTAATATAGTGATTTAATACCATATTCAAATATGGTTTAAGTATTGTTTTATTTATTTATTTTACTTCTTTTTAAAAAAAATATGTATTTACTTTCCCTTTTGTTGCCCTTGTTATTTTTTTATTGTTGTTGTACTTATTATTGTTGTTGTTACTGATGTTGTTATTGTTAGATAGGACAGAGAGAAATGGAGAGAGGAGGGGAAGACAGAGAGGGGGAGAGAAAGATAGACACCTGCAGACCACCTGTGAAGCGACTCCCCTGCAGGGGGGGACACGGGGGCTCAAACCATGATCCTTACACTGGTCCTTGCACTTTGCGCCACGTGCGCTTAACCCGATATGCTACTGCCCGACTCCCTTATTTATATTTACTTATTTATTATATATTTTTTATATTTACTTATTTATTTACTTTCCCTTTTGTTGCCCTTGTTTTTTTATTGTTGTTGTAATTATTTTTATTGTTATTGATGTCATTGTTGGATAGGACAGAGAGAAATGGAGAGAGGAGGAGAAGACAGAGAGGGGAAGAGAAAGACAGACACCTGCAGACCTGCTTCACCATCTGTGAAGCGACTCCCCTGCAGGTGGGGAGCCGGGGGCTCAAACTGGGATCCTTATGCCAGTCCTTGTGCTTTGTGCCAACTGCACTTAAACTGCTCCACCATCTCCCGACTCCCAGGTATAAATTCTAAGGACTCAATCACACCCATCCAAAAAGATCTGTATACACCTATGTTCATAGCAGCACACTTTGTAAACCTAGAAACAACCCAGGTGTCCAACAACAGATGAAAGGCTGAGAAAGCTGTGGTCTAGATACACAATGGAATACTACTCAGCTATTAAGAATAATGAACCCACCTTCTCTGACCCATCTTGGATGGAGCTAGAAGGAATTATGTGCAGTGAGATAAGTTAGAAAGATAAAGATGAGTATGGGATGATCCCACTCATCAACAGAAGTTGAGAAAGAAGAACAGAAAGAGAAGAGAAAAGCAGAATTTGCCTGAGATGGAGTATTGCACCAGAGTAAAAAAATTCTGGGTGGAGGGGGAGGGCAGATTTTCAGCTCCACTATAGGGGGTTGGGGGTTGGGACACAGACCTTTGGTAGCAGAAATGGTGTTAATATACACTCTTATTAACTTAGTCTTATAAATCACTATTTAGTCAATATGACATGGGAAAAAGAGATTGAATATATCAAACTTTTTAATGCATAAATATCAATTCTGAATATATATTCCTTCAATCTAAGCACTTAAGACTTCAAATTAGTAAGCTGATTAAATTTTAACAGTGGGCTTAAATTGTTACTATATTTCTTTTAATAACCAACATATATAAAGAGCTTGCCAAACTCAACAACAAGACAACAAATAACCCCATCCAAAAATGGGGGGAGGACTTGGACAGAATATTCACCACAGAAGAGATCCAAAAGGCCGAGAAACACATGAAAAAATGCTCCAAGTCTCTGATTGTCAGAGAAATGCAAATCAAGACAACAATGAGATATCACTTCACTCCTGTGAGAATGTCATACATCAGAAAAGGTAACAGCAGCAAATGCTGGAGAGGGTGTGGGGACAAAGGAATCCTCCTGCACTGCTGGTGGGAATGTCAATTGGTCCAACCTCTGTGGAGAACAGTCTGTAGAACTCTCAGAAGGCTAGAAATGGACCTCCCCTATGACCCTGCAATTCCCCTCCTGGGGATATATCCTAAGGAACCCAACACATCCATCCAAAAAGATCTGTGTACACATGTGTTCTTGGCAGCACAATTTGTAATAGCCAAAACCTGGAAGCAACCCGGCTGTCCAACAACAGATGAGTGGCTGAGCAAGCTGTGGTATATATACACAATGGAATACTACTCAGCTGTAAAAAAAATGGTGACTTCACCGTTTTCAGCCGATCTTGGATGAACCTTGAAAAAATCATGTTGAGTGAAATAAGTCAGAAACAGAAGGATGAATATGGGATGATCTCACTCTCAGGCCGAAGTTGAAAAACAAGATTAGAAAAGAAAACACAAGTAGAACCTGAAATGGAATTGGTGTATTACACCAAAGTAAAAGACTCTGGGGTGGGTGGGTGGGTGGGGAGAATACAGGTCCATGAAAGATGATGAATGACATAGTGGGGGTTGTATTATTATATGAGAAACTGGGGAATGTTATGCATGTACAAACTATTGTATTTACTGTTGAATGTAAAGCATTAATTCCCCAATAAATAAATAAATTATTAAAAAATTGTTACTATATTTCTAATAATGAATTTTTTCCTGAAATATTAAATCACCCATAATCTTACACCAGGGAGACCAGAAGCAACTGGTATTGTCAATATATAAGATACAGTTATTTGTAAATAGCATTAAATGCCATAAATCACGGTAAAGTCTTGTTTGGTACAGTAAATCCTAACCATGGGATTTTCAAAGTAAACCAAATTCCCAAATAAGTTGGTTATAATAATAACAACTATCTATTGCCTTCTTAAACTCTAAGACAGCAAGGAACCTTCCTCATTCTCTATAAAACCCATATTTCGCCTAGTCCTGGAGCCTCTGGGGTCTGGCTCATTTTCCTTCATGCTTCTCTTGATCCACACCTTTCGATACTGCATCTGCCGACCTCAACCAAATCCATGCAGCCAGTGCCACCTTGACATGTTTTAGTTCGGACTGTGTCCAGAGATGCCGGGTGTGGGATATCAACACTTCAGCTTCATTACTCTGGTGAGACCTTTCCTCATAGGACTCCTTAATTCTACCGTAGGTGACACACTTCCTAACAAAGCCACAGAGCCTAGATATGGACCAGGGCCCATGTGCACATGTATCCATAAGTTAGGGGGGAATACAGACTTTAAAGTAAAAGTGTACAGTAGTTTGCAGTGACTCACTCAGTGCAGCCAGCAAGTAGAAAGACCTAAAAAAGACACCATGAGTTACTTAATCAAATAGTTTCTATTTAGACCTAGATACCCTCCTTACCACTTCCTATTTCACTTTCCTCAATCACTCCGAGGCTAACCTTGTCAGATAAAGTAAGGACTACAAAAGCTGGATTAGGGCAAGAGACTTTAATGATGGCTCTTTTGGTCACTACCAGGCCACAGCAGCATCTGGGGCCCTAGTCAGAGAGTCCTGGGATTCCCATACAGATATGATGGGCCTAGACCTCTAACAGATCTCTGTCTCCACCATCACTGGTCATCTCCAACAGGAACAACATCATAAACCCTCTTGTGGGCCTCTATAGGGCCTTGACCTCAATGTGGGTCAACAGTGGTAGAAACTGTCCCACTCTCTGAAGGGAGGCTGGGTCACCATACTCTGCCACTTGAGGGGGACAGATCCTGAAATGAGTGCAACCTAGAAATTTCCTAGCTAAGACCATGGACTTTGAGCTCAAACCTACAAGGATGCAGAGGTTACACAGGCTCCTGTGGTGAATGTGAATAGACACGGGGCCCAGATCAGATGGATAAGGTTTACAGTTAACGGTACTTATATACCTTTCCCATAGTTGGGAGTGACACTCTTCCCTGATCCAGCTTTCTAGTCCTATTTCCAACTCTGACACTGCCTCTCTAGATAATACCTTTAGCTCATCTGCATGTTAGCTGTTGGGCCCAGGCAAAAATTAGTAAGTCAAGGGCCCTTGGAATATACCTAAAATAGACTTCCTAGCTTTTTCCAAAATGGAGACCCCAAATCTCATCTGCTCTATTCTTACCTTTAGGTTCCTGATTATTAAACAATCTTTTCTGCTTTATATCTTAATGCTTTTGAGCCACCAAGTTGCAGTTGCTACCAAGACACCAACCTGATCTCCCTGGGCAGATGACCTCACCAATGAACTGGAACCCAACCTCTCCAGAGCCCTACCCCACTAAGGAAAGACAGAAACAGGCTGGGGGTATGGATCAACCTGGCAATGCCCATGTCCAGTGGAGAAGCAATTACAGAAGCCAGACCTTCCACCTTCTGCACCCCATGATGATCCTGGGTCCATGCTCCCAGAGGGATAAAGAATAGGAAAGCTTCCAATGGAAGGGATCTCTGGTGATGAGAATTGTGTGGAATTGTACCTCTCTTACCCGACAATCTTGTCAATGATTATTAAGTCAATAAAAAAGAATTTATGGTTCATATACTTCATGGAATACTATTCTTCAATCAAAATATACTGTCCTTTGGGACAAAATGGATGGAACTTGAGGTGATTATGCTTAGTAAAATAAATAAAGAGAAGAAAGTCAGCTACCAGATGGTTTCACTCATGTGTGGAATCTAGAGATCTGATACACATGAATTTAAAACAAAAAGAAGCAGGGGTTGGGTGGTAGCGCATCAGATTAACCAGACGTGGCACAAAGTGCAAGGACCAGTGTAGGGATCCTGGTTCGAGCCCCCAGCTCCCCACCTGCAGGGGAGTCCTTCACAGGTGGTGAAGCAGGTCTGCAGGTGTCTATCTTTCTCTCCCCCTTTCTGTCTTCCCCTCCTCTCTCCATTTCTCTCTGTCCTATCCAACGATGAGCGACATAGACAACAACAATAATGATCACAACAAGGCTATAACAACAAGGGCAACAAAAGGGAAAAAAAAACCAAAAAGAAGCAAGGAAACTTGGTAAGACTTGTGAGAGAACTATAGTGGTTATCTTTGGGAGATGAGAGGGAGGGGATACAGAACTCTGTATACCTTGTAATCTTTTTCCCCTTTTTATTATTTTATTTGTTAAGGAGAGGCATAGAAGAGAGAGGGAGGGATGGAGAGAGAGAGAGAGGAGAGAGAGGGAGGAACCAGACATCACTCTGGTACATGCATGCCAGGGATCAAACTCAGGACCTCACGCTTTCTCCTATGTTTCATCCACTGCACCACCTCCAAGATCGCTGTTCCCTATAATCTTATAATCCACTATTAATCTCAAATAAAACTGGAAATAAAAAAGAAAATCAGTAAATCTTCAGAGAACATCCATTCTAGGCCAGGCCCTGGGCCCTATGGAGGATCAGTGAAGAACACAGAGGGAGGCAGGTGGACAGGTGTCCCTGCTCTTTGAATATCAGGTCCCACTGGCACGCGATGGTGTTGTTAGTCTGGACGTGGAAGATGCTGAGAAACAGGGAACACACTGAAAGGGCACTTCTGACTGAGGCTATAAGGACACAGGCTCAGAGGTGTGATGGTCTGGCTTGTACAAAGAATGGCACTAGAGCCCAGGTTGTGCAGGGGTGACAGGTGGCAAAAGAGAGACGGGGGCCGAGCCTTACGGGGTCCTGAATGCCAGGCTCAGGAGCCTGAGGACAGTATTGCTCATCATCACGTGTCACTGTGGGCTCCTGCTGCTGGGTTATCAAGAGCTGTCAATCACAGAGCGCTTACTGAATACCAGGCCTTGGGAGCAACATTTTAATTGCTTTGTATCTCTATGATGCAGACACTATGGTCACTCAATATCAGAGATGAACTGAGAGCCAGAGGAGCGATGTGGTTTGCCCTTGAGGAGTCAGGTCTTTGAATTCAAAACCAAGATTCTTAACATGCTGTGAAGGAAACAAGTGGCTTTTGTTTTAGGGAGGTTGCTCTGTGGGCCACAGAGGAGTCAGATTTAGGGCTGCAGATGACCACAGAGGAAGTGGCTGAAACTATATGCATAGTTTGGATCAATGGTCACAAAGACTTGAGCAATAAAAGACTGAGAGGTGGAACATTCTAGAAAGAGCTACAGAGTGAAGAGGAGGGAGATGGCAAATGCCGCTGTGCTTCCCAGCTGACCGATCGGGCAAGAACTGATACCACGGAGGAGGTCTAGACAACAGGAGAGAAAAGTGTTCATCAGGCATCTGAAATACAGAAAAATAAAGCATTGCTTTTTTTCACCAGATGAGACTGAGTAATTACCGACTGCCAAGAGGAAGAAACTCCAAGCCGGGGGCCAGGTGGTGACACACAACGCAGTAATAAATAATAAAAAATTTTATTATATTTATTTTTATTAGGTAGAGACAGCCAGAAATTGAGAGGAATGGGGAGATAGGGAGAGAGACAGAGATACACCTGCAGTTCTGCTTCATCACTTGTGAAGCTTTCCCTCTGCAGGTGGGGACCGGGGGCTCGAACCTGGGTCCTTGCACACTGTAACATATGCACTCAACCAAGTGCGCCACCATCCGGCCCCGTAATAAACAATTTTTTAATCTTAAAAAAATTAAAGGTTCAAAATAAAAACCAAGCAAATGGTTTGGAACTTCTTTTATAAAATATTTTTATTATTTTTTATTATTGGATAGAGGCAGAGATAAATTGAGAGGGAAGGGGGAGATAGAGAGGGAGAGAGACAGAGACACACCTGCAGCCCTGCTTCACCTACTACTCTGTTTCACTGCTTGTGAAGCTTTCCCCCTGCAGGTGAGGACCAGGGGCTTGAACCTGGGTCTTTGCACACTGCAATGTGTGTGCTTAACCACGTGAGCCACCGCCTGCCACTCCTGAACCTTTAATTTTTTATGCAAGTTTCCTGAATGAAGTATTTTTTTGGGGGGGGTGGGGGAGGGACACAAGCTTCAGAGTTGCTTTTGGTAAAAAATGTGGAAATGTTGAGCCTCTTCATCCTTTCAGTCCTGTGAGAAATGCACGTTCCTTAGGGGCCTCGTAGCAGTCAGGAGACTAAAAGGAACTAAGAAACTTACTGGGGCTTTCTGAAGGCATGCTGGGGAGGCATCGAAAAGGAAGGCTCAGTATCTTGTATATAGCTGTGCTATTGGATGCTTCTAATCTACTTGGTCTAGGCTTTTGAGAGAGTCCGCATATCAAATACATAGCCTATATATTAAAAAGATTCAGTTTGTCTTTTGAGAAACTTTGAGACATACAATTGATTTCCCCCTCTCATATTAATTAACTACTGATTTATATGTCTACATTTTGCTAGGAGTGTACATAAACACCATTCCCACCACCAAAGGACTGTGACCCATCCCTCCCACCCACTCCCACCCCCCACTGGCCCAGGAAGCTACATGTCTACCCCTCACCACTGGGTTTTTACTTTGGTGCCCTACTTACAATTTGATCAGGTCCTGCTTTTAGTTTCCCTTTCAGATCTTCTAAGTCAGCTTCTGTTGATGAGTGGGATCATCCCATACTCATCTTTATCTTTCTGACTTAGTTCACTTAACATAATTCCTTCTAGCTCTGTCCAAGATGGGTCAGAGAAGGTGGGCTCATTGTTCTTGATAGCTGCATAGTATTCCATTGTGTATATATACCACAGCTTTCTCAGCCACTCATCTGTTGTTGGGCACCTGGGTTGCTTCCAGGTTTTAGCTATTATGAATTGTGCTGCTATGAACATAGGAGTACACACCTCTTTTTGGTTGGGTGCTATGGAGTCCTTGGGGTATAACCCCAGGGTACTGTACAGCAAACCATAACAAAGGGACTTTTCAAAGTTAACCCAATTAACAAATAATGTGATGATAATATTAACTATCGATTTGTCTTTTTGAACCCTAAGACAGCAGGAACCTCACATCTTCACTATAGAGCCCCTACTTCCCCCAGTCCTGGAACCCTTGGATAGGGCCCACTTTCCCGTATGCATCACCCAATCCAAACCAAATAATATTGCATCCGCCGATCACAACCTAACCAAAGCAACGATTGCCACCTCAACATGCTTCACCTCAGACTGTATCCAGAGACTTCACGTGTGGAATGACAACCCTTCAGCTTCATTACTCGGGTGAGACCTTTCCTTTTATAGTACACTCTAATTTCATCTCAGGTAGTTCACTTTCTAACAAAGTCCCATAACCTAGATATACACCAGTTTCTGTGAGAGAGAGCTTATGTGCACACGTATCCATAAACTACTGCAAAATATATACCTGAAAGCAGAAGTACACTAGAGTTTGCAGTGAGTACCTCCTTAACACTTCCTCTCCACTATTCCAAGCTTGGGATCCATGATTGCTCAAAAATTGTTTGGCTTCATATGTTAACTCTCTTTTCAATCACCAGGTTCCAGATGCCACCAGGATGCTGGCTAGGCTTCCCTGGATTGAAGACCCCACCAATGTGTCCTGGAGCTCAGCTTCCCCAGAGACACACCTTACTAGGGAAAGAGAGAGGCAGACTGGGAGTATGGACCGACCAGTCAACGCCCATGTTCAGCGGGGAAGCAATTACAGAAGCCAGACCTTCTACCTTCTGCAACCCTCAACGACCCTGTGTCCATGCTCCCAGAGGGCCAGAGAATGGGAAAGCTACCATGGGAGGGGGTGGGTTATGGGGATTGGGTGGTGGTAATTGTGTGGAGTTGTACCCCTCCTACCTTATGTTTTTGTTCACTAATCCTTTCTTAAATAAAAAATTTAAAATAAAAAAAAAAAACAAAAAGGAAGGCTCTCAGGGCCACAAGGTGGCACACCTGGTTAGGTGGACACATTACACCTGCCAGGGGACAGCTTCCAGAACACTGAAGCAGGGCTTCAGGTGTCTGTCTCTCTCCCTCTTAGTTTTTGTCTTTACCTGATAATAAATAAATAAAAATGCAAAATAAATAAATAAATACAAGGATGGTTCTTATGGAGAAGTGACAGTCAGGGAAGAAAAAATCTTCCAGCAGTTCAAATCATATAAAGTAATGATGGGGCCTCATCTCCTCAAAGAATCCTGCTCTCCGGAGGCCCGTTTGGGAGCTAAGGAATGGAAGAAGGAATCCAGGGCTGGTGGTGGAGCATCCAGTTATGTGCACACGCGACAGTGTGCAAGGTCCCCAGGGACAAGCCCCAGGCCCTCACCTGCTGGGGGGCAAGCTTCACAAGCAGTGGAGCAGAATAGCAGGTGTCTCGATTTCTCTTTCTCTCTCCTTCTTTCTCTCCTCCTTCCCTCTCAATTTCTTCCTGCCTCTATCAAAAAAGGACCAAAAAGAAGGCATAAAAGAAAATGACCGTAGGAGCAGTAGAATCCTCAGGTAGGCCCCAGCCCCAGCAGTAACCTTGGTGGCAAATCAAGTAACCCAGCTCAGAGTTGTGTAGGTCTATCCATTCTGTGGCTGATAGGAATCTAGGCTCCTTATTATTTCATTTCACCAAAACCTCACATGCTTGATATCGTGGTCCATCTTTAGAGATGAAGAAACCCTAGCTTCATGAGGTCAATGGGGAGCTGAGCCCAGAGACATCCTGTTCCAAAGCTCACTTTCCTTCCCAACTGCTGGACTCTGCACAGAATTCTCAGGACCCAATGGGCTGGAGAGAATCACAGTGGCACAGAATCAGGCTGAGTCATAAGAACTCTGAGGAGGGTTCAAGGAGTTCCGGAGGCGGAGCTACGAGCAGCAGATCGCTTCTCTCCTCTCTCCTCTCCTCTCCTGGATCAACTAGGAATACCAAAGGAGACCACCCAGGACCGAAACAAGACAGGACTAGAATGACCACAGGAACCCAGTAAATCACCCGTGAGTACAAACACATGTGGCTGGTGACAGAGAGGAGAGAGGAGCCTAAGGAGAGATTAAGTGACTGCTAACAGTTGAGCAGTTTATCAGTTGAGACACCACCTCCAGTCTGCTCCACCAACAAGGGGACAGCTTAAGGGAGGAGAGGACTCCCCGGAGACTCACCAAGTGCAACTCTGAGTCTCCATTGCTACTACCCTCAGAGTCTGGAGCAGTGGCAGCGAGGGACACCAGGGGACAGAGATCTAACCAGGAAACTCAGAAGACCTATACCTTGGTGGCATAGCTGAGGGGCTGTGAAAGTCTCTTTGCATAACCACTGGATTATCTCTGCCACACCCTGCTTTATCTCTTGGTCAGGAGTCAGTGATTAAGCTAAGAAGCCTATTGATAGTTTGAAAGCCCTCAGGCTCCCATAGCCTACAGGGAAGAAAAAGAAAAAGAGGCATTTAAACCACTGAGCTCCAACTCACGGATTGAAACAACTGTTAACTTTCACCACTGTGAACCCTTTAATTACCTTACTTAGACACAAGTCAATCCAGGCAATAGTGATCAATACTATAAAAGTACTGATAAAGGGAACTCATAACATCATATATAAAATGGTTAAAACAACAAGAAAAAATATGGGAGAATCGAACCAGGACAAGAGTCCAGCTAAAAGTCCTCCAGAGGATGAAGCACAAAATAACAAGTTCAACATCCAAACATTAGCTAAGGAAATAATAACAGGAGTGAGTAAAGAATCTGAAAAAATTGTAATCAGAAATACAGGAACAACAAATGAGAATATGGAAGAAAATACTAATTATCTCATGGACATTAGAGAGCTGAAAGCTGAAATCCCTGAGATAAGAATGCAACTAGCTGAACAAGCTAAAACAGTATCAGAGCAGGGCAACAAAATAGATGATCTCCAGAAAACAGTAGAGGGCAGAGAGAATAGAATCTATGAGGCTGAAGACAGAATTAGCAAGATTGAGGATGAATTAGAGACAACTAAAAAAGAAGTAAGAGATCTCAAAAAGATTAAGAGATGCTGAAAACAACAACAGAGTCCTATGGGATGACTTCAAAAGAAACAATATACGCATTATTGGCATACCAGAGGAAGAAAGAGAAGGAGAGGAAGAAAGCATTCTCCAGGCCATAATAGCTGAAAACTTCTCTAGTCTAGACAACATCAAAGACATAAAGATTCAAGAAGCCCAGAGGGTCCCAAACAGAATTAACCCAGACCTAAAGACACCAACACATGTCATACTTAGAATGGAAAGGAATAAGGATAAAGAAAGGATCCTGAAGGCTGCAAGAGAAAAATAATGAGTCACCTACAAAGGAAAACCCATAAGATTAGCAGCAGACTTCTCCATACAAACACTACAGGCCAGAAGAGAATGGAAAGATATCTATCGAGTGCTCAATGAGAAAGGCTTTCAGCCAAGAATACTATATCCTTCTAGACTGTCATTCAGACTAGATGGAGGTATCAAAACCTTCTCAGACAAGCAACAGCTGAAGGAATCCAACTATCACCAAGCGTGCCCTGAAAGCAGTTCTGAAAGGTCTCCTATAAACAACCAGACCACCACAAATAGGACATATATCAAAACACTCTAAAACTCTACAAGAATGGTGTTAAAATATCTTTAATCTTTGACATCAATAAATGTCAATGGCCTGAATTCACCTATTAAAAGACATAGAGTAGGAAGATGGAACAGAAAACACAACCCAACAATATGCTGTCTACAGGAAACCCACCTAACTCAACAAGACAAACACAGACTTAAAGTGAAAGGATGGAAAACTATCATACAAGCCAATGGCCCACAAAAAAGGGCAGGAACAGCTATTCTCATATCTGACATGATAGACTTTAAAATAGACTGACACAGACTGGAACAGACACTGGAACAGACACACTGACCAGTGGAATAGAATTGAGAGCCCAGAAGTGAGGCCCCACACCTATGGACATCTAATCTTTGACAAAGGGGCCCAGACTATTACATGGGGAAAGCAGAGTCTCTTCAACAAATGGTGTTGGAAACAATGGGTTGAAACATGCAGAAGAATGAAACTGAATCACTGTATTTCATCAAATATAAAAGTAAATTCCAAGTGGATCAAGGACTTGGATGTTAGACCACAAACTATCAAATACTTAAGAGGAAAATATTGGCAGAACTTTTTTCCGCATAAATTTTCAATGAAACGAATCCAATTACAAAGAAGACTAAGGCAAGTATAAACCTATGGGACTACATCAAATTAAAAAGCTTCTTCACAGCAAAAGAAACCACTACCCAAACCAAGAGACCCCTCACAGAATGGGAGATCTTTACATGCCATACATCAGATAAGAGTTTAATAACCAACATATATAAAGAGCTTGCCAAACTCAACAACAAGACAACAAATAACCCCATCCAAAAATGGGGGGAGGACTTGGACAGAATATTCACCACAGAAGAGATCCAAAAGGCTGAGAAACACATGAAAAAATGCTCCGAGTCTCTGATTGTCAGAGAAATGCAAATCAAGACAACAATGAGATATCACTTCACTCTTGTGAGAATGTCATACATCAGAAAAGGTAACAGCAGCAAATGCTGGAGAGGGTTTGGGGTCAAAGGAACCCTCCTGCACTGCTGGTGGGACTGTCAATTGGTCCAACCTCTGTGGAGAACAGTCTGGAGAACTCTCAGAAGGCTAGAAATGGACCTCCCCTACGACCCCTGCAATTCCTCTCCTGGGGATATATCCTAAGGAACCCAAAACATCCATCCAAAAAGATCTGTGTACACATATGTTCTTGGCAGCACAATTTGTAATAGCCAAAACCTGGAAGCAACCCAGGTGTCCAACAACAGATGAGTGGCTGAGCAAGTTGTAGTATATATATACACAATGGAATACTACTCAGCTGTAAAAAATGGTGACTTCACTGTTTTCAGCCGATCTTGGATGGACCTTGAAAAAATCATGTTGAGTGAAATAAGTCAGAAACAGAAGGATGAATACGGGATGATCTCACTCTCAGGCCGACGTTGAAAAACAAGATTAGAAAAGAAAACACAAGTAGAACCTGAAATGGAATTGGCGTATTGCACCCAAGTAAAAGACTCTGGGGTGGGTGGGGGGGGAGAATACAGGTCCATGAAGGATGACAAATGACCTAGTGGGGGTTGTATTGTTAAATGGGAATCTGGGGAATGTTATGCATGTACAAACTATTGTATTTACTGTTGAATGTAAAACATTAATTTCTCAATAAAGAAATAAATGATAAAAAAAAGAACGCCGAGGAATAAATAATGAATGGGAGGAAGGCCTGACACAGTGGTCCTGCAGTATCTGCCAATTGACATGAGTCAAATAAGCTTACTGAGCTGGGTACTGACAAAGGCACACAATGGTCCTTACGGCTTACCAAGTACCAAATTCTTATTTTATTTTTTAAAAATATGTACTTATTTATTTATTCCCTTTTGTTGCCCTTGTTATTTTATTGTTGTAGTTATTCTTGCTGTTGGATAGGACAGAAAGAAATGGAGAGAGGAGGGGGAGACAGAGGGGGAGAGAAAGGTAGACATCTGCAGACCTGCTTCACCGTCTGTGAAGCACCCACAGGTGGGGAGCTTGGGGCTCGAACTGGGATCCTTACACTGGTTCTTGGGCTTTGCACCATGTGTGCTTAACCCGCTGTGCTACCACCTGACTCCCCCAAGTTCTTATTTTGGACCTGACCGAACCTACCCGGGACTGAGCTGCCAAGATTAATTAAGAGTGAAAGAGAATATGGATCACAGTGAAATCCCATCAAAGTGTGAGCCAGACTTCACAGTCTGCTCATTATTTTTCTGTACCATGTTCCAGATGTTTCCTGGGCTTTATGAAATTCTTCTTTGACTAAAACTACCAGAGCAAGCAAGGATGTTTGTCCAAATGCCCCAATTCCATATATTCTTTCCTTTCCTTTCCTTTTTTTTCTTCCAAAGTAAGAAAAGCAACTCCATATGTCCTCTTACATAGCTGACAGGAAATCTGCTAGAAAACCCCGCAATTACGTTTCAAGTTCTCATGAAACATACGGCCCGCCAGCAATGCCTCTACAACCTGTCAGAATACATCCTCCAAGAACAGACTCGCTCCCTACAGAGCTAGCTACTGGGTGAAAGCGGGTGGCACACAATTGGGGAAGATCAAAGCTAATAAATTTTCATACAAAATCAACCTAAACTGGCTACGGAGATTAGAGAACTGACCTCTAGGAACGTTTGAATTCTTCTATCATCTAGGTTTTTCAATGAACTAGGTCATTCCTCACAGAGTTTCGTCATTCTTAAATGATTACAAAAATGGATTTTTAAAAATGCACTGTTGGCAGTGTAGTTCCAGGATTAAGGTCACTCGTGTCCGTAAGGGCATTTTCTTGCTCTTCCTAGTGGAGTGTCTGCCTCCAGAGTGAGTCCACTCTGGGACGGGGCAACGGGTAGGAGAGAAGGGAAATGCTGGACCATTATCGTAAGCAAACCTGCCTGGGCAGCTAGAGGTCAGGAAGATGTTCTTTTCATGGCAGAGAATGTGATCACAAATGTCAATTATTATTATTATTTCAGAAGGTTGCTTCTCCTTTCTAGCTTCTACCCACACAAAGACCTCTAATTTTGTCTGCTCTATTCTTGCCTTTGGATTCTTGTTTATTAAATAATCTGCCCTGCTTTATATCTTACTACCTTTCAGCCACCAAGTTGCAGATGCTACCAAGACACCATCCTGACTTCCCCTGGCAGACGACGTCACCAATGTGTTCTGGAGCCTCACCTCTCCAGAGTCCTGCCCCACTAGGGAAAGACAGAAATAGGCTGGGGGTATGGATCTACCTGCCAATATCCATATCTAGAAGAGAAGCAGTTACAGAATCAGACATTCCACCTTCTGCACCCCTAAAAAGAGTTTTGGTCAACACTTTCAGATGGATTAAGAATAGGGAAGCTTCCAGTGGAGAGGATGGGACATGGAACTATGGTGGTGGGAACTGTATGAAATTGTACCCGTTATCCTACAATCTTGTTAATCTTTATTAAATCACTAATAAAAAAGAAAAATAATCATGCTGCTTCTCAGGGAAATAGTTCTTGATACTCACTGGAACATCTCTCACTGGGCCCCAGTAGGGCATGTGTTCAGCTGTGGAGAGGTTTGATGAGGGGTGAAACTACATCCCACATTTACAAAAAGGAGACCCACGGCAGCTAGGGCAATCTTGAAATACAAGGTCCTCCTTATTACTTCTCTGCCGAAATCCTTTCAGGTGCTTCATAAATTGCCCCAGATAAAAGCCCATAAAGAACTTCTCTGCAAGTTCTCTACCTGGTCCACATGACCCTGCACGCCTGGGCTCTTGTCCTCTCTCTCTTTCCCCACCATTCTCCCAATGGACACACTGCTCCGGCCACTTCAGTTCTGTATTTTGTTCCTTGAAGCTGTCCAGGTCACTTCATTTTTCAGGACTTGCGCAAGCTATGCCTGGAAAAATCTTTTCCTTAGATCTTTGCATGGCTCCTGTGCTGACTATGGGCCACAGATCAAATCGATGGGGTTTACAGTCAATGATATTTATATACTTTTCATATTTGGGAGATACTCTCTTCCCTTATCCAGCTTTCTGGTCCTTTTTTCCAACTATGACACCATCCCCCTAGACAATAACTTAGGTCACCTGCATATTAGACATCAGGTGCAGGTAAAAACTAGTTGGGTCATGGGTTCCTTGGAATATTCCTGAAATAGACCTACTAGCTTTTTCCAAAATGAAGACCCCAAATCTTCATCTGCAATATTCCAGCCTTTAGGTTCATGATGAGTCAACAATTTGTTCTGCTTTATATCTCAACTTTTTTTTTTCAGCCACCAGGCTCCAGATGCTACCTACCATGATGCCAACTGGACTTTCCAGGACAGATGACCCCACCAATGTGTCCTGGAGCCCCACTTCCCCAGAGCCCTGCCCCACTAGGGAAAGAGAGAGACAGGCTGGGAGTATGGATCGACCTGTCAATGCCCATGTTCAGCGGGGAAGCAATTACAGAAGCCAGACCTTCCACCTTCTGCACCCCATAATGACCCTGGGTTCATGTTCCCAGAAGGATAAAGAACAGAAAAGCTATCACAGGAGGGAATGGTATATGGAGTTCTGGTGGTGGGAATTGGAATTGTGTGGAATTGTACTCCTCTCATCCTATGGTCTTGTCAGTTTTTCCATTTTATAAATAAAAATTAAAAAAAGAAAAAGAAAAGCTTTTGCACAGCAAAGATAAACCACTACCCGGACAAAGAGGCTCCTTACAGAATGGAAGGAGATCTTTACATGCTATACATCAGACAAGAGGCTAATTACCAAAATATATAAAGTGCTTACCAAATTCAACAACAAATAACCCCATCCAAAAATGGGGAGAGGACATGGACAGAATATTCACCAGAGAAGAGATCCAAAAGGCTGAGAAACACATGAAAAAATGCTCCAAGTCTTTGTCAGAGAAGTGCAAATAAAGACAACAATGAGATACCACTTCACTCCTGTGAGAATGTCATACATCAGAAAAGATAGCAGCAGCAAATGCTGGAGAGGTTGTGGGGACAAAGGAACCTTCCTGCATTGCTGGTGGGAATGTCAATTGGTCCAAGCTCTGTGGAGAGCAGTCTGGAGAACTCTCAGAAGGCTAGAGGTGGACCTACCCTATGACCCTGCAATTCCTCTCCTGGGGATATATCCTAAGGAACCCAACACACCATCCAAAAATATCTGTGTACACCTATATTCAGAGCAGCATAATTTGTAATAGCCAAAACCTGTAATCAACCCAGGTGTCCAATAACAGATTAGCGTGGTGGTAGCCCAGCGAGTTAAGCACAAAGCGCAAGGACCGGTGTAAGGATCCTTGTTCGAACCCCTGGCTCCCCACTTGCAGAGGAGTCACTTCACAAACAGTGAAGTAGGTCTGCAGGTGTCTGTCTTTCTCTTCCTCTCTCTGTCTTCCCCTCCACTCTCCATTTCTCTCTGTCCTATCCAATGTCGACAGCATCAATAACAACAATAACTACAATAATAAAACAACAAGGGCAACAAAAAGGAATAATATATATATATATATATATATATATATATATATATATATATATATATATATATATATATGAGGTGAATTTATGTTCTTGACCTGTTCTTGGATGGAGCTTGAAGGAATCATGTTAAGTGAGATCAGTCAGAAAGAGAAGGATGAGTATGGGATGATCTTACTCATAGAGTAAGAAGTTGAAAAATAAAAACAGAAGGGAAAACACAAAGCAGAACTTGGACTGGGTTTAGTGTACTACACCAAAGAAAAGGACTCTGGGGGATGGGAGGGTCTTTCAGGTCTTGGTGCATGATGGTGGAGGAGGAACCTAGATGGGGATGGGGTGGGGGGAGGGGGTTGAGAGTGTTTTGCAGAAAATTGGGAAATTCTACACATGTATCAACAACTACATTTACTGTAAACCAGTAGTTCCAGATAACAAAACAAAACAGAATGTATTATCTCAGTAGACAGTTTTCCTCACCAGTTATTTAATTTTCTAAACATTTCTAAATTATTCTCGACTCTAGTCTATTTGATGATTTTGTGAATCTTTAAGAGTTTTTTTTTTTCCTTTTATGTTTGGTTCAGATTCTGATTTGAATTCTACAGACTTCTACCCCAAATTTGGAAGAACTCATTTTCACATTGTCTTTTCAAGCAGCAGACTGCGAGGTTTCTTGAAGATCTGCAGCTTTTTTTTTTTTTTTTAAAGTTTTAACTGTACATTTCTCGTTCCTATTATGGATGGAATGAATTTCCACTTTATTCTCCAACCTCATTCGGCATGGCTTGAGATTATAGTTCCCTGAAAATTAATGGCTCAACTAGAAGCCCCTGGAATGGAGAATTCAGATGTTATCTCCTCAGGATTATTTGAGTTCAAGGCTGCAGTATTATTTCACAGGTTCTTTATATCATAGGTCAATGCACATGATCCCCGACCTTATCCAGCCCTTCATTGTTGATTGGGGAGTCTTTACATTTCTCTACACTTTGTTCTCCCCTATTTTATACAATAGCTATTTTAGAGACTCTCCACAATCCTGAAATTCAATTCCATTATGCCTTCGCTTTCAGAAGACTGTTTCCCTCTAGTTTTTTTTTTTTTTTCTCCAGGGTTATTGCTGGGGCTCGGTGCCTGCTACGAATCCACTGCTCCTGGAGGCTGTTTTCCCATTTTGTTGCCTTCGTTGTTGTGCTTGCTGTAGTTGTTACTGTTGTCATAGCTGTTGTTGTTGGATAGGAGAGAGAGAAATGGAGACAGGAGGAGAAGACAGAGAGGAGGAGAGAAAGATAGACACCTGCAGACCTGCTTCACCAATTGTGAAGAGACCTCCTGCAGGTGGGGATTCCTTCTAATTTTAAGAGCTAGGGAAATAAAGACAACAATGAGATACCACCAGGGATATCAAGTAGGTAAATAAAACACTCAAGGTGCCTTCAACTTCCTGACAGCAAATGTACCTACTTATCTGTGTCCTGACCAATATCTTTGCTATTCCAATGCTGACATCCATCCACACCTTCTAAACCTTACCCCTCTACTTACCCAAGAATCCCTTACTACTGAATGTTTTAGGCCATTTATAATGTTTCCCGGCAACAAAAATGCAAAAGCTCCAGGGTTTGTGCTGAGATAAGTCACTGGCTCTCTTCCAGTGTTTTCCTGAGGGTAACAAATTGCAAGTTCAGTGCTACAGTACTGTGTGTTACTGTGCTCTGGTCACTTTGAGTCACCAAGTTACCCAAGTGCTCGTAATATGCTTGGCCTATTCTGTGTGTATTAAGACTGTTCTCCTGGATTTTTACCAACTTCAATTGGTTTTTTAAAAATATTTATTTATGTATTCCCTTTTGTTGCTCTTGTTTCTTTTTATTGTTGTAGTTACTATTGTCATTGTTGTTGGATAGGACAGAGAGAAATAGAGAGAGGAGGGGAAGACAGAGAGGGGAAGAGAAAGACAGACACCTGCAGACCTGCTTCACCGCCTGTGAAGCGACTCCCCTGCAGGTGGGGAGCCGGGGGCTCGAACCAGGATCCTTCCACTGGTCCTTGTGCTTTGCGCCACCTGCGCTTAAACTGCTGCGCTACTGCCCGACTCCCCAACTGTTCTTTTAACCATCCAACTTATTAAGGAAAAATGGCATTTTATTATTTCAATTTACATTTTAAGTGCTTATCTGGAAAAAAAAAACTGTCTTTTATGGCCATGTTCCTGTTGGCTCCTTGCACTTTTCTGGAATGAAATGAATAAGCAAACAAAACACCAAGCTCTGGACTAGATGTTAAATAAAATACACTTGAAGCTGAATTTTTTATGTGCTTATTTCCTTTACAAGTCATATTTACATGCTTATTGTTTTAATGAATTTTGCTTTTTTTTTTTTTAATTTTCCACATGTGAGATCACAAAGATTTTTTTTTTCTCTTTCTGACTTATTTCACTTAGAATAATGTCCCCAGGGTCCATTGGTGTTGTAAAAAATTGGCAAAATTTTATTATTTTTCATAACAAAATAATTTTATAAGTTTTAAAATGTATTCAACTATAGGCAGACGTTCAGTGTCTTTCCATATATTGGCTATTGTTAACAATGTCCAAATGAACCTGGGCATGCAGATATCTCTTTGAAACTTTAATTTTTATTTCTTTTGGAGTATATCCCTAGAAGTGGGATTGCTAGATCACCTGGCGGTTCTATCTTGACTTTTTGAGGAACTTCCATAGTGGGTACAGCAATTTATGTTTCTTGCTGACAGTGTACAAGGGACCATATTTGTCTCCACATCCAACACTGGCCAACACTGAGTAGCTCGTCTTACTGTAACCTCAACATATGTGAGGTGACTTCTCTTAGTGGTGTTGATTCACATTTCCTAGATGATCAGTGATGTTGAACATCTTTTAAAAAATTTATTAGGGTCCAGGTGGTGGCACACCTGGTTGAGTGCACATGTTTAATGCACAAGGACCCGGGTTCAAGTTCCCTGTCCCTACCTGTAGGGGGAAAGCTTTGCAAGCTTTATTAAATAAATAAAGATAATAGAAAAAAAATTTACTTTAGAATTTCCCTATTCCTCATAAATCAATAAAGAAGAAATGTAAGAAAGTAATGTGCTTGTCATACTTGCATCTCAGGAACAAATCCCTTGATATCTCTTGTGTGATATGTTTTATTATAATTATTATTATCTTTACTTATTGGATAGATGCAGCCAGAAATTGACAGGGAAGGGGGTGACAAAAAGGGAGAGAGACAGAGAGACACCTGCAGTCATGCTTCACCACTCATGAAGCTCTTCCCCTGCAGGTGGGGACCAGGGGCTCGAACCTGGGTCCTTGCACACTGTAACACACACGTTCAACCAGGTTTGCCACCATCCGGTCCCATGATATGCTCTTTTTAATGTATTGCTAAATTTGGTTTGCCAATATTTTGTCTAGACTATTCAGAAAGGCCATTAGTTTGTAGTTTTCTCTAGGTATGTCTATTTCAAAATGCAGTTTGCTGTATCTAGGAATTTGGTATAAACGTGTGTTTGTGAGACTAGTATCCGTTTCTTTTCTTCTTCTATTCTCCCCGCCCTGACATGTCTTCCAACAGCACAGTCTTGTTTATTCTGCAGAGTTTTCAGACAGAAAGGAGCTCTTTTTTCTCTTTTCTTACCTGCCACGAGGCTGTCTTCCTATGACACTTTATTTTAGGGATTTTAAAGCTCAGAATCAGTACTTTTTTTTCTAGATCTTTCTACATACAGTCTTAAAAAGCATTTCTGCCTATTTTTTCATGCACACATCTGCTCTATGTCCCATTTGGCTGCTCTACTGAGGCAGCATCTGTTATTTTCCTGACCCATCTGTCAGGTAATACCTGCATTTTACAGACTCTAAGAAATATTTGCACTGCAGATTAGGGCAATCTTTCCCTAACATTCAGTTCATCTTCTTCCCAGAGAGGAGGATGCTCTGCCCAGGCCCCAGAGATCCAGGAGGGAACGTGGAAGTCTACATTCCAAATCAAGCAGGCCCCTCCACACACACAAACACCAACAGGACACATCTGTAGAAATGAGTGATGCCAATGACAACATGAGTGAAACGAAACACCCTCACCTGTTCAAGCACCGTAGATAAGAGCTGTAGCTCTAAGTGGACAGCTAAAGCTTCTTTTTTTCCCTAGGGCAGCAGTTAAATAGAAAGTTAGAAAGGAGGTATTAATTCCATAATAGGCATAAGGCCCACTGAAGTCAGCGTTGCTTGTAAATCTATCTAACAATACATTTATTTTGGCATCAATTAAAAATGAATACACTTTCCTTGAATAAGATGCTCCTTGGGAGTTAAAGACACTGAGTCATTTTCAATGGTGAGACACACATGGACAATATGTCAACAAATCTTTTTTTTTTCTTTTCATAAGCACATGAAACATTAAAAAAATCCAAGGTTCTGAGTTTTCTTAGACAGAAATCAATAAATTAGTCTTCTTGACTAGGATTCTATTTCCATGTGGCATGAAGTTAGCAAATGGTAGCAGTTATGAGAAGATTCACAAATTATTCTCTTGTTTGGGGGATTGAGACATCTTGGTGCTTTGATGAGAGTTATTCCTTGAATTGTAAATATGGGAGAACAGCTGCTGGTCTGTGACTCCCTTATGGAAATAGAGGACAACAACTCAGCTACTTGTGATAATAATTAATAAACAGAGACACATTAAAATGCTTTCAAGACATTGAATGTATTAATTTGGCTACAATGGAAGAAGTTAATAATTGGGACCTTCAACTAAGACTCACATCCCAAACGTTTAACACAGAGGACATCTCTTGTGATAGAAACAATAATGTTTAATCATTAAGTCCTTCCAGAACCTTGGGATTTTGAATCCAGAAAGAAGAAACAGCCTTGGAGAAGCAATGGTCTGAAGCTGGAAAGATTAGGGTGTTAGTAGACCATCCAGTTCCTGAATATAATCGCCATACTCCTGCTAGGAGTTCTCTGCCTTTCTTTGTCTTCCCCTTCTAGGATGTAGCATCTGCATATCTAAAGGCAAATGGTTCTAAGGGCCTTGTTTAGCCAGGACTGTCCCCATTTCCACCCTCCAACCCTTAGCCTGTCCACTTGCCTAGCCGTGGGGGATAAATAAGTACTCATCCCTAGCTTCTGATGATCACATAGTTTGGAAGACTAATCACTAGGGTCTGGTGGGATCTGGATGACTTCAAGGAGAAAGAACCTAGTCTGGGAATCTAGTTCCCCGAAGAGGTTTCTAGTTTGTTCCCAAGCTCTACAACCTTGTTCTTAAGCAAGTTCAAAATCCAGATGGTAGTGATCACCTAGAACCATGGCTGTGAGGATAATTCTGCCTTGACCAAAGAGCTGTGCCCAACAAGAGAGAACATGTTTCTCAGCTGATTATCCTATAGCTGGATAGAATTCTGAAGCCCCAATCCCTAGATGAGTCATCATGCTGAGGTCACAGAAGGGCTCTTGATGTCACTGTGTCATCTGTGGGAATATGCCCGCACCTCTGCTTTGACTCCCAGAGAGTGGGGTTACTGGTGGAGTCTGGAGAAACAGTACTGTGAATAAAGTGTCTTTCAGTATAAGGCGAGGCTCCTCTTGGTAAGACAAAGGCAATCAGCAGCCAGTTAAGTGTTGGTATTTTTCACTGCTTAGCCACAACACTGACGGAGTATGTGAAGAAGGGGAGTCCTACATTTTCTCTCTTGGTTACTCTCTCATTCTGTTTCCCCCCAGAAGATTCTAAGATAAGGATTTGAGTACTTGGAGTTAATTTGGGAGGCTGACCCCAGGATATAGTGGGGGTGGTGTGAAGAAGTCGATGAAAACTGTCTTTTTTTAAAAAATATTTTTTTAAATATTTATTTTTATTTTCCCTTTTGTTGCCCTTGTTGTTTTATTGCTGTAGTTATTATTGCTGTTCTGGATGTCATCGTTGTTGGATAGGACAGATAGAAATGGAGAGAGGAGGGGAAGACAGAGAGGGGGAGAGAAAGATAGACACCTGCAGACCTGTTTCACCGTCTGTGAAGCGACTCCCCCTGCAGGTGGGGAGCCGGGGTTCAAACCGGGATCCTTAAGCCGGTCCCTGTGCTTTGCGCCACCTGCGCTTAACCCGCTGCGTTGTCTTACGGAGTCCGTGTGTGCCCAGAGCGTCTGAGGAGTCATCACTTCAGTGGGGTAAAGGGGCTTGAAGTACTTCTGCTCTTTCTTGTAGTCAGGGTAGGACTGCCCCGTGGCCTCACGACTTCTCTCATTTACTGCCTCTGCTTCCCTCACAGGAAAAGAAAGGAGCCCCTGCCTCAAGACCCCTCAGGCAGTTAGATTCTGGGCCAGTGTGCTTTCTCTTAATGGAGTGATAAGGGTGAACAGGGCAGCTCCCTTAATTCAGATCCACTCCTCAGCTATGTTGTGTGTGTGCCTGAGAGTGTGAGTGTGGGTGTCAGCGTATGCATGTCTGCGTGCTGCACAGACTAGTTATGCTTGGATCCCAGGGGTAAAAAAATCACAGTTATTCTCATCCCCAAGATGGGGACTTGGGGCCTCTGCTGTAGTGCGTTTTCCACTTAGCGTTGTGCACAGCATGAGAAAGCACCAAATGTGGTTACAGACCTACGGCTTGACACTGCAAGCGTTGATTGCAAATCAGCACTAAGCTGTTCCTTCAGTGCTAGCAGATGGATGCAATTTCGTGACAGTGAAGCTTATTTTCCTTGAGATTGTTAAAGGGGATAATTAATATCGGCTGGGTTCCTGCCTAGCTGCTGACTCCACGCTGCAAAATTCATCTCTGAATGAGAGGGTCTGATTGTCGTCCCTGTTTTACAGAGACCATCAACATGTGTTTTTCCAGTTGACCAGGAAGACCTGGGCTGGGTCCAGGGATTAGTTTTTTCTTGGTGGGTCTGCTAACATTGTGGGGGCAAGTTAGGGACTGCAGGACAGCTCCAGTCACCTAGAGGAAAAATGGACAGGAGGGCAAAGGAGTGGCTGTGAGTGAAGATATCACCCAAAGCCCAGAGTTCTCAAATAGCATGGTTATCTGCTTTCAACTGTATGTTTTGAATTGAGTCTAATCACAGAGTCTACTCCCATATTCTGTGCTTCTAAAGAAGAAGATGGGGATACAGAAGCCTGCATTTGTTTGCCTTTCTCCATGTAATCCGTATCTGCTGGGGGGCCACAGACCAATTATATTTTTGTTGTTGTTGTTGGCTATCAGACTTTTAATATATAACAAGTGATATTTGGCTAAGTATTAGGTAGGCTGGGGGATAAACTTAAGCTTTAAGACATGAACGAACTGGGGAGACTGAATAAAAGCAATTCTAATTTTCTGTCCATCCGGGACACAGGGCGAGACTGAGGAGACTTGTCCATGTGCCCAGACCCCCCCCTCCCCCGGGTACATCTATGCCCTGTTCACACTTCACCCAGGAGAACACAGCACAGCCTGATGTTGCGTCTCCAGAGGGTGAGGCTGATGAGGGGCGAAGCACAGGACTCGTTCTGGCCTGGCACGCCACACTGAGTACAGCATGCATTCTGAGAGCCTTGAGACCACCAGGCAGCAAAGCTATCAGAAAGAGTCGTGATAAGAAAGAGGGCCCTGGTCTTCAGCTGCCGTCTGGATCTCAGCTCGAGCAGTGTGACTATGATGGGGCACTGGCCCAGGAAACAGAGAAGAGAGTCCAGCACGTCTGAGGAAGCAGTGGGCTGGCTGGTATTCACTCCCGCGGGGAAGAAGGCTGCCTGTAAAGGCCAAACTCTACCCTGCAACACAGGGACATGCTCAGGATGGTATGTGCTGCCCCAGGCAGAGGGCTCCAGACAACCAAGGAGGGCCTGATGGTTCTGGAGGGCTGAGTGGAGAGCATGGCGCATTGGAGGACTCAGGGTCTCAGATACTCAGAGTGGCCGCTTCTCTCTGGGCCTGCTCCTGATATCCTGCAGCCACTCCCAGGTTGCTCCCAGCTTGACTGCTGAACACATGAAGAGGGTTCAGGTACCATGATTGTGGTTGCCAGTGACTTACTAGCTTTTGTAGCCTACTGTCATCATCAAAAAAACTATCAACAACAGAAAAAAACAAAACAAAAACACCTAATCACTAGTGCAAAGAAGTCTAGATGTGTCAGAGATCTTTTCTGCATTGTCCAGGAGGCAGCTTACTGTGCATCTTGTGATGTGAGACCCAGCAGGGTTGTGTTACTCTAGCAAGTGCCTAGCTCAGGGCCTCGGGGAAATTCCTTCAGACTCAGTTTCCTCATCCACAGTAAAAGGGCTCCATCTACCAAAACAGGTTAACATATGAAGTAACACATGCAAAGCACAAGGCAGATCTCAGACACTTGGAAAATGTTACCTAGCAGTGGCGATGTTCTGATTCTTTTTTTAAAAAATATATTTATTCATTATTGGATAGAGACAGGAGGGGAGATAGGGAGAGAGAGAGAGACACCTGCAGCCCTGCTTCACCATTTGTGAAGCTTTCGCCCCTGCGGGGGAAAGCTTGAACCATTGAGGGGGCTTGAACCCTCGTCCTTGTGCATTGTAATATGTGTGTCTAGCCAGGTGTGCCACCGCCTGGCCTGATGTTCTGATTTGGAAGCGGTCAAGTCTGGCATGAGCGAGATCAGAGAAGCTTCAGAGGAAACCCAGGTACACGAAAGGTGATGGTGGGTGGCACAGTTTGGGGAACCATTAGTCCAGACTTTCCTTTGTGTGTTTCTTTTCTTTCCTTTTCTCTTCTCTTCTTTTCTTTTCTTTTCCTTTCCTTTCTTTTCTTCCCTTCCCTTTCTCTCTCTTTCTTTCTCTCCCTCTCTCTCTCTTTCTTTCTTTTTTAAAGATTTTATTTATTTATGAGAAAGACAGAAGGAGAGAGAAAGAACCAGACATCACTCTTGGCACATGTGCTGCCAGGGATCGAACTCAGGACCTCATGCTTGAGAGTCCAAAGCTTTATCACTGTGCCACCTCCCGGATCACCCTTTGTGTGTTTCAAACTCAGGCACTGGCTTGGGGGCAAGTGTGTGTGTATGTCAGAGGGTGGGGAAGATGGTGGAGGTTGGGACCGAAAATGAAGAGGATGGGACTTTTGAGACCCTCAGGGCAACAATAATAGCTATCCATTTAAAACACTGGGGTGCCATAAGGGACTTGTTTAAAAAGGAATTATGAGGCCAAGAAAAACCAACTCCTGATTGTAAACGCCAGATAATACGATTATGAACTAGAAGATGCTTAACACAAAGACTAGCTATGGAGTGAGGCTTCACTGTTGGTTAACTGAGGAATTGCAGAGACATTCTCGATTCGCAGGCAAAACTGCTCAGGGAGAGAAGATGGACTGGGATATGACGTTTTTTCCATTTTTTTTTTAAACCGAATGAGAGAAACCACAAGCAACGGATTCAACATTTGATACAGATGAAAGCTGATGAAAGTCAGTAGGAAACACGGGTCTGGAGAGACTTCCTAGGACATTTTCCTGATAGCACTGCTCAGTGCTGGTCAAGAAAGCTTTCCCTGGTTTCTCCCAAGTGCATTGCAGAGAGAGAGCGAGCTCTGTGGAGGGCCCACACACCTCTAAAGGCAAATACAGAGCCTCCCTTCCCACCCTCCTGTAGAAATGCAATTGTCTGCAGGAGTTTTCTGACCTTACCTTCTTTAGCTCTTCCTGGACACTCTGGACATTGTCTTCAGAGGACAAACTTTCCTTCTGGTTCTCAGATTCCGTCTTGGTTTCGTACTCTTGATCCTCTCCTGAAGAGGTCTCCTTCTCACTCATTTTCAGTGCTAACTCATACAACCTGTTCCTCACTTTCTCCTCTGTGGTACCTGCACTGGTCCAGTGGTGCTGAGTCTCATTGCTGATGTCAGTCTCTGACAAATCATCATCCAGCACCTAGAGGAAAGCCAGAATCATAAATGAGGACTCCTACTGTTGTCATGTTGCTGGCTCCCAACCACACTTGAATAAAGGACAGTGCAGGAAAGTGCAGCTGGCTCAACACTTTCTCTCTTTGGAAAGACACAGAAATGGAGAGGGAAGAGGGAGGTAATGAGGAAGAGAAACAGAGACACCTGTAGCACTGCTTTACCATTTGCAAAGGTTTCTCCCTGCAGGCGGGGACTAGAGGCTTGAACCTGGGTCCTTGTGCATTATAACTTGTGCACTCAACCAGGTGTGCCAACACCCAACTTCCTGTTTTGCTTTCTCTAGAGACCAGTGTTTAACTTTCAGTTTTGCTTTCTTAAACACATATTATCTTAACACTTGACTGAAGGGACAAGCTATATTCAGAAAAGGGACTCTGTTCAATGTTCTTTTAGTCACAACATACTCATTGAATGCCCCTAAGGATAGCTCTCTGGACTAGTAACACAAGGCTGGCCTCAGTCTCAGTCCTCTAGTGGTGGAGATATAACACAACTTAGTAATATCCGAGGGTAAGGTCAATGAAGTGGAGATGTGAAAGGGCCTCTGACAATCCACTGAGAGGTACTTGATAGTTGGTACTGGGGGTTAGAGATAGTTTCTTTCTGAAAGCGATGCTTGAGTTGAAATCCAAAGTGTATTGGCTACCCAGCTTAAAGGGAAAGAGAAAATATTCTAGAAAAAGGGCAAAGATTTTAAGATGGTAAAATAAAATTAGTATGCCCCTTGGTAACTATAGTTCCAGTTTCAAGATACTATCTCTGGCTCCTGCTCTCCATTTGGTGGTTATCTCATTAACTCTATAAGTAGAGATCCGTCCAGGGAAACTCTAGGAAGACACTGAGATCATGACCGTTACTATAGTCTCACTATTGAGTCAGACAGAAGCAGACAGATTTAACAAGATAAGACTCAGTATGTCATCAGGGTTCATTAGACCCAATTTTAGTTTTTCATTTTCCTCTTTTAGTCATTTTCCTGGCAAACGCTAGAAGAAGAAGTCATTTTCCTCATAAGTCCTGATATCTTGTGACTTTTATTTGTCTAGAAGTACTTACAAGGAACAAAGAGAAATGCACTTATTTTGAAAAAAATACAATAAAACTAATTTTAAGTTGAAATGACTGTATGGGTTCACCAAATCATTTATAAATCTAGGTCACGTTGCTGTGATCAAATTTTTCCTGTCTTTTGAAATATTATTTGCCATCCTGGCAATTATTTTTATTACTAATCAATTATTCCCAGGTATGTTAAAAGAAATTAAAATAATAAAAGAGAAGAATGGAATTGCTTAGGATGACTCAATAACAGAATGATAATTTCAGATCTCCTTTTAGCTTTAATTGCACACAGATAAGAATTCAAAAAAATTTTATAATAGCAAAGAGATGAACTATGACAGAGAACAGCATTTCACAATTAACAGGTGACTCAGAGACTAACACAAAGAAGATATTCAGAAACTGCAGATCTAAGAGCAATGGTAAAAAAGTCACTATATAATAAGTAAAATTTCACACCAAGAATTTTCAGATGGCAATGTTCCAGTTTTGCCATTTTTCAACTGCCAACTAAGCAAGGCGTTTATAAGGACAGAAGAAAAGATAGACTTTTTATCAGTCATTCAACTGAAAGGGATTAATCACACAATATTTTGCAACAAGGATTTGGATTATCATGTTTTGCTAGAAAACAGCCTGGCAGGTTCATCCTTTCTGATGTTTGTATATCAAACTAGCTTTACAAGGTTTATAATGAGGCCATGCTTTTAGTATCTGTCTATATCAAGGGGACTGGAAAGGAGATAGATGACAGAAATGAGAAAAAGCAATAAAAGGACTGATAAAACCTAAGAACTTCTTCAAAAATACTTTTTTTCCCTGGTCTTGAATAAGACTCAAGGAAGGATGAGGGGTCATAAGAGGCTCCAAGTATATGCTTGAAGAAGAGAAATTCCTTATCTGGGAACCAGAACATGGCCTTTGAGCAGGGTACTGAAGGATGAGGAAAACAATTCAACATACGAGAGGATTAGGCATTCTTGATGAGAAAGCAGCAGGACCAGAATCCATGACTAAGATTTGAAAAAAAAAAAAAAAAACTGAAGAATGGGGAAAGAATCTATCTCACCTTTTGATCTTTGTACTGAAGAAATTTCAAACTCATTCTAAGCAGATTTAAGGTCTTCTCTGAGGAGAATATGTGACATAGCTCAGAGACAGGTTGTACCACTTGCATGTTTCTCTGTGTGTCATCCTACCTAAGAGTACGGTTTTCTAAGCACGAGTCACAGGGCATCCTCTTCAAGTCAGAGCTGCATAACCCTCATGACCCCAGGCTTGGGAAGGCAGCCACCCACCATTCCACATATCATCAAGCACAGTGCTGTGGGTTGGTGAGTTTTGATCCTTCACCATCCTAACTGGATGGAACTCTATCTGCTGTGATTTGCTGTACACTGAAGGCCAATGAAAAGCAGCCTCCCCACTACGTGCTCTTGGCAGCAGTTTATAGTGTGTGTGGGGGCGTGAGGTCTTCTAGATTCTTTCCACAATGACCCACAGAGAAATGACCTACATTTCTCAGGGCTCCCAGCTGCAGGAGCAGCATCCATTGTGGTTCAGGAGGTGGCATCCACTGTGGTTCGGGATAACGTGTTAAACAATCAAGTTATGAGGTCCCGAGTTCAATCACTGGCAGCACATGTACTAGACTGATAGCTGGTTCTCTCCTCCTATCCCTCTCATTAATAAATAAATAAAACATTGGGAGTCGGGCAGTGGCACAGCAGGTTAAGCGCACATGGCACAAAGCACATGGCACAAGGATCCGGTTCGAGCTCCCGGCTCCCCACCTGCTGGGGAGTCCCTTCACAAGCAGTGAAGCAGGTCTGCAGGTGTCTTTCTCTCCCCTCTCTGTCTTTCCCTCCTCTCTCCATTTCTCTCTGTCCTATCCAACAATGATGACATCAACAACAATAATAACTACAACAACAGGACAACAAGGGCAACAAAGGGGAGTAAATTAAAAAAATAATAAAAAAAAAGGGAGTCAGGTGGTAGCGCAGCCGGTTAAGCGTAGGTGGCGCAAAGCATAAGGACCGGTGGAAGGAAGGATCCCAGTTCGAGCCTCCAGCTCCCCACCTGCAGGGGACTCACTGCACAGGCGGTGAAGCAGGTCTGCAGGTGTCTGTCTTTCTCCCCCTCTGTCATCCTCTCCTCTCTCCACTTCTCTCTGTCCTATCCAATAACAACGACAACAATAGTAACTACAACAACAAAAAGAAACAAGGGCAACAAAAGGGAATAAATAAATAAATAAATAATAATAAACAACCAACCCCCCCCAAATAAATAAACAAAATATTTTTTTTAAAGAATTGGATTTACTGGGTGGAGGAAAGAGCATATGGTTCTACAGAGACTCTTATGCCTAAGGCTCTGAAGTCCTAGGTTCAATCTCTCATACCACCATAAGCCAGAGCTGAGCAGTGCTCTGGTTAAAAAAAAAAAAAAGGGTTTATAGTTCTCTATGACTTCCATGACTTAGGAAACTGCTCAGATAATTTCTTCTATTTTACTTGCCCCCAGAAATCTCAGAATCATGTTTTTGGTGTCTGGAGCTCAAGTTACAGAGCTCCCACTGCTTCCATTTTGTGAACTGCTTCTATCTCCATCTTGTTTTTCCTATTCTTACTTTTCTGTTATTCTACTTCCCTTATAACTTTTAAGGCATTTTTTTCCGTTTACATTTACGTGAACCACTCAAAATTCTCTTTGTAACAAGTATACCTAGCAGAAGGATATTTACAGACTACTATTACAAAGATCAGTAGCTTCCAAATGAGGCATTCTTAACACGACTTTTTAAAATAAAATTTTATATTTATTTATTCCCTTTGTTTTATTGTTGTAGTTATTATTATTGTTGTCATCATTGTTGGATAGGACAGAAAGAAATGGAGAAAGGAGGGGAAGACAGAGAGGGGGAGAGAAAGACAGACACCTGCAGACTTACTTCACCGCCTGTGAAGCGACTCCCCTGCAGGTGGGGAGCCCGGGGCTTGAACCGGGATCCTTACGCCAGTCCTTGCGCTTTGCATCACATGTGCTTAACCCGTTGCACTACAGCCTGACTCCCTACTTTTAAGAATAATTCGGACCTGGCCTGCTGGATAAGGGGAAAATCTGGCCCCAGGAGACCAGTCTCACTAATGAGTACAGTAACAGCAACAAGAAAGAGAAAGAGGGAGAAACAGCAGAGGAAAGTAAAATAGCAGCTCCCTGCAATTCTCAAGTCTCAACACCACCACCACCACCACCACCAAATAATAAGCAGCATGCTTCCATTCTAAAATGATATCTCTTTACATCGCCAACCTTCCTCCACAGTTGTGTGGGAAAATGCAGAAAAAGGTGAAAAACCTATGTAACTAAAAGAGAAATGTATGTCAGCTTGTTGCCAGTAAATGGATGGATGAAAGTTTTTATGAGCTACTAGCTCTGTGGAAATGTACATGTGGGGGTCGGTTAGTGGCACACCAAGTTGAGGACATGTTACCATGTGTGAGGATGTAGGTTCAAGTCCCCAGTCGCCCACTTACAGTGGGGAAGCTTCCCGAGTGATGAAGGGCTGCAGGTACCACTCTCTCTCTCTCCCTCTCTACTTCTCCTCTCCTCTTGATTTCTCTTTCTCCATCTAATAAATAAATAAATAAATAAATAAATAAATAAATAAATAATGCATTTGGAGTAAAATTCAATATTAGCTTAGATACCACTAAATTCCTAAGTGTATTTCCTCTCCAACTTGAAGCCAGACTCCATTAAACCTAGTACTCGTTTGGATACTACAAATGATGCTTCAATGCTTTTACACTGGGAGAAAGCCCTAGCTTTTCAGGTAAGAAGGGTTTACAAAGGTGCCTTTAGGTTCATGATTAGTTAACAATTTGTTCTGCTTTTTCAGCCACCAGGTTCCAGATGATACCATGATGTTAACCCAACTTCACTGGGCAGACAACCTCACCATGTGTCCTGGAGTCCCACCTCCCAGGTCCCTGCCTCACTAGGAAAAGAGAGAGACAGGCTGGGGTGTAGGGAAATTGTGAGGATATGGTTGAGCTTGGCAAGGTTTGACTTGAGGGGACATCCATCCTTTCAGTCTCTCTTTCTCTCTCTAGAGGTTGAACAAGGAGGGACACAACCCCCCAGGTTTGCCTTGTCTTATCAGACTCCCTGCCTCACAAACCACCCTGCATTCCTGATACTATGGCCTGCTCCCTTATTATCTACATAATCATTGCTTTGCCTGAAAGATCCCCACCCATTCCATTCCTTTGATCTAACTTCTTTCTACCCTCAAGACCCTCCCTGTCTGCAGGGTATTATTAATCCTACCAGTTAAAACCTTCGCAACAGTTGCTAAGGAAGTTCCTACCTTTCCCAGTCCCTTTTGTCTTTCTCCACCCCTTTCCAAACCAAGTCAAGCCACTTTTGTTTCTGACTTGCCACTTCCAGGTCCACCTCTAAAAAGCCTTGGTTCTCTGATCAATAAAGAATTGAATCTCCTCGCCACCACCAGCTCTGTTCCTGAGTCATCTCTCTCGTGTCGCTGAGTGAGTAGCAGCCCAGGCTGGCTCTGGTTGCGATCTCTCCAACCCAGAGAGTACGTGCCTGAGAAGAGGCACCCCCCACGCTAGCCTGGCACTGGGAGTATGGATCCATCTGCTAATGCCCATGTACAGTGGGGAAGCAATTACAGAAGCCAGACCTTCCACCTTCTGCACCCTTGGGTCCATACTCCCAGAGGGATAAAGAAAAGGAAAGCTATCAGGGGAGGGAATTGGATATGGAGATCTGGGGTTGGGCACTGTGTGGAAATGTACCCCTCTTATCCTATAGTCTTGTCAATATTTCCATTTTATAAATAAAAATTAAAAAAAGAGCAAAAGACTGGCTCACTTAATGATGACCTTCTTGGTCACTGCTATGCTACCCCATCACTTGGGGCCCTACTCAGGGAATCCTTGGGTTCCCCCATAGATTCATTGGGCCTAGACCTCCAAAAGATCTCTCTCTCTCCACCATCACTGGTCACTTACACCAGGAACATCATTTTAAGCCTTCTTGTGGCCTTCTTCAGGATTATGCCATCAATGTGATCTAGCAATGGTAAGGACTGCCCCACTTTCCGAAGGGAGGCTGGGTCAGGAAGATGGTCCTGAATGAGTGCAGCCTAAAATGTCCCCAGCTATGACCATGGACTATGAGCTCAGACCAACAGGGACTCAGAGGTTACACAGGCTACTGTGCTAAATAGAAATAGACATGGGGCCTGGGTCAGATTGATGTGGCAAATAGTTAATCATGCTTATATATTTTCTTCAAGTTTGGAAGCTACTCTCTGTCCTGATCCAGCTTTCTAGCCCTCTTCTCTGACACCATCTTCCCAGACAATATTTTTATCCCACCTGCAGGTTACATATCAAGTCATAGGCCCTAGGCACATACCTGACATAGACTTCCTAGCTTCTACGCACCCTAAAATTCCTATTCTCATCTGCTCCATTCCTACTTTATGGTTTATGTTTATTAAACATTTTGTCCTGCTTCATACCTTACTGCATTTTCAGCCACCAAGCTGCAGTAAGTAATTCCATACTGACTTCCCTGGGCATATGACCTCACCAAGGTGTCCTGGAACCTCATCACTCCAGAGCCCCACCCCACCAGGGAAAGACAGAAGCAGGCTGGAGGTGTGGATCGACCTGCTGATATCCATGTACAGCAGAGAAGCAATTATAGGAGCCAGACCTTCTACCTTTTGCATCCCACAGAGGGCTCTGAACTCTAATTCCATCAGGACCCAAAAAAAGAAGGAAGGACACTCAGAAGTAGTATGTGAATTAGAAAGATAAAAAAGGCAGGACCATAGAAATAAAATGGGATATAATGCATTAGGAGGCGTGTCCATTCTCTTTCTCTCTCGGCTATCAGAGTAACGTCCAGTCTCTCCTCATTGTTCCTTCTACTCAAGACCTGGTCCAGATTGTAACATAAATGTTCAATATAAAACCAAACAAATAAAAAACATGACATCTAAGCCTTGCTGTGTTGCTGGGTTTATTTTATTTATTTAATTTTTTTATAGGGGAGAGCGTGACCAAAGTCCACCACCACCACAAACTTATGCAGCTGAGTTCCCCAGAGTTGGGGGAATCGCAGGGGTCCGCACATCCACAGAGCAATGAATGAGCCCACCTTGGGAACACCACCCTCATGGTTAGTGTTTCCCCTGCCAGGTAAGTGTACTGGGGCTTCTTAAACAACCGAAACAAGCCCATCTGACACTTGTGGAATCCCTTTTTGCTTCTGAGCCACTTAGAATATGCATCCTTGGGGCCAGGCAGTAGTGCAGCGGCTAAGCACATATGGTGCAGCATAAGGATCCTGGCTCCAGCCCCCGGCTCCCCACCTGTAGGGGAGTCGCTTCAAAGGCAGTGAAGCAGGTCTGCAGGTGTCTTTCTTTCTCTTCTCCCTCTCTGCCTTCCCCTCCTCTCTCCATTTCTCTCTGTCCTGTCCAGCAACAACAACAGTAACAATAATAACAAGGGTAACAAAAATGGAAAAAAAATGGCCTCCAGGAGCAGTGGATTTGAAGTGCAGGCACCAGGCCCAGTGATAATCCTGGAGGCAAAAAAAGAAGAGTATGCATCCTCCCCCCACTCCAAACATTCTGGTGGGTAGAGACAGAGGTAATGAGGATGTCGTGGATCCCAGGAGCAGTGGAGACAGACAGGACAGAAGCCACAACAAGTTTACATTACTCTGTTGTTGTTTTCCATTCATTCATTTTCTCATTCAACAGTTACCTTCAGTCCTACAACTAGTTCCTAAGCATCTGCTCAAAGACACAAAACAAGATCTTGCCCTCAACTTGGATCAACAATGGTAGAGAATGTTCCATCCATCGAAGGGAGGATGGAGAACATACTCTATGCTACACCTGAGGAAGATGGATCCTGATATTGGGGCAGCTTGGAACATTCCTACTCATGACCACAGAATGTGAGCTCAGATCTACAGGGATGCAGAGGTCACTAGGCTCCTAAGCTGAATATGGGACCCAGATCACATCAAATTGATGGGGTTCACAGTCAACAATATTTATACACCTTTCCCATATTAGGGAGCTACTCTCTTCCCTGACCCAGCTTTCTGGTCCTTTTTCCAGCCATGACATCATCTCCCCAGACAATAACTTGAGTCCACTTGAATATCAGATTTCAGGCTCAGGGGAAAAAAGAAAAAGAAACAAAGAAAAAAAAAGCTAGTATAGCCACAGACCCTTTGGAATATAACTAAAATATGTCTACTAGCTTATCTACATAATGGAGGACCCCCCAACTCTTCATCTGCACTATTCCAGCCTTTAAGTTCATGATTGATCAACAATTTGGCCTTGTATGTTAACTCTTTTCAGCCCCCAGGTTCCAGATGCTAGCATGACTTCCCTGGACAGACAACCCCACCAAATGTGTCCTGGAGCTCCGATTCCCCAGAGCCCCTCCCCACTAGGGAAAGAGAGAGACAGGCTGGGAGTATGGATCAACCTGTCAACACCAATGTTCAGCAGGGAAGCAATTACAGAAGCCAGACCTTCCACCTTCTGCATCCCACAATGACCTTGGGTTCATACTCCCAGAGAGATAAAGAATAGGAAAGCTATCAGGGGAGGGGATGGGATGTGTGGAGTTGTACCCCTCTTATCCTATGGTTTAGTCAATGTTTCCTTTTTATAAATAAAAAATAAAAAAATAATAAACATAAGACATTAAAAAAAAGGATAGTTTTTATGGTAGCAGAGGGGAAATGCATTAAGTATTCCAGATAACAGCTAGCATTTGGGTGGGGAGAGCATTTTTCTTATTCCGCAACAACTGATGAAGACAAAATTAAGGTATGACCTACGGAAAGATGTTGCAGAGCAAAGGGGAAAAAAGCTAGCTTGAAGGCATCACATTATTTTTTCCAATAACCAAGATGGACTCAATATCTGACATTCTTTTGCATTTGCATCTAATAATAGATTTCATTTGTTTTATGTTTTGTAATTAATTTTATTACCTTTATTTATTGGACAGAGACAGCCAGTAATCAAGAGGGTAGGGAGGGTAGAGAGGGAGAAAGAGAGATTGAGAGATAGAGATAGAGAGAGAGAGAGAGACCTGAACTTTACCACTCACAAAGCTTTCACCATTCAGTTGGGGATCGAGGGCTTGAGCCTGGGTCCTTGCACATTGTAACATGTGGGCTCAACCAAGAGCGCCACCACCCAGCCCCCAATAACTGATTCTTCATGAAGAGTTGTTTAAGTTATAAGGAAAGGGAGCCGGGCAGTGGTGCACCAGGTTAAGCACACATAGCACTAAGTGCAAGGATCCGGGTTCAAGCCCCTGCTCCCCACATGCAAGGTGGGCGCTTCACAAGCAGTGAAACAGGTCTGCAGGTGTCTCTCTTTCTCTCTCCCTCCCCTTTCTCTCTCAATTTCTGTCTATCCTATCCAATAAAATGGAAGAAAGGGCCACTAGGAGCAGTGGATTTGTAGTGCCGGCACCAAGCTCCAGCAATAACCCTGGAGGCAAAAAAAAAAAAGTTATATGGGATAAACATTCAGGCCAACGAGATAAATGAGATGAAATAGGGAGATTGAAAAGACAAAAAATTGCAAAAAGCCTGAAAGCCCGGTAGCAGGATTAGAACCTCCATTTGGGGAGTCGGGCGGTGGCGCAGTGGGTTAAGCGCATGTGGCGCCAAGCGCAGGGACCGGCTTAAGGATCCCAGATCGAGCCCCAGGCTCCCCACCTGCAGGAGTCACTTCACAGGCGGTGAAGCAGGTCTGCAAGTGTCTGTCTTTCTCTCCCCCTCTCTGTCTTCCCCTCCTCTCTCCATTTCTCTCTGTCCTATCCAACAACAACAACATCAATAAAAACTACAACAATAAAACAAGGTCAACAAAAGGGAATAAATAAATAAATATTAAAAAAAAAAAAGAACCTCCATTTGAAGTCAGTAACAGTTGAATTAATTTCAGGCGAACAAATCTGTGGTATAGCGGACAAACCTTGAAAGGATTTCTAGAGTGATGAAGAAAAAATCAAGGCAGAAAAAATATATCATAGACATGGCAGACAGAGGCTTGTGATTCAATGCACGATTTATATCCGAAAGATGTAATCATCAAAACGACACAAACACTCCTGAGCTTAAAAAAAAAAAAAAAAGCCCAAGTGTGCGTAAAAGAACACATCACATCATCTGCAACAGTACATAAGGCATAAACAGTTGTCACTCTGGGAAAATGTTTGCTTGTTCAAGATAAAATAATCACACTTTGCAGAGAAGAGATAGTCATTAAACATCAAGGAAAACGAGGCTGTCTGAAGCCTCCTCCTCAATGTCAGAGGCAGACAAGTATCTGCTGCAGAGCGTTGGAGGGAAAACAGATTGTGAGCCACAGGCTTTGTCCCGTGGACAGCACTGGGGTTGGGGGGAGGCTTGGGAGGACAGAAAAATGTGCTCAGCGGTTCACGGAAACAGAGGACACGGAGCGCCAACATGCACGGTGAGCTGTGAGGCGAGATTTGAGACAGAGGATAATGGCAAAGCATGTGAGAAAGGACTTCGGCTTTCAGCTGGCTTTATCTGAGAATACTTGTCCTAGAAAGGAAGTGAAATGGTACACACAGTGCTGCTCGGCTTTAAAGAGACAAAGAAGCAAGATCACAGAAGGACGAACAGTGAAGGAAAGCAGAGAGATGAGGGAAAGAAGAAGTGTATACAGACACCAAGTACAAATAAATGCACAGGTGCTTCAGGAGACAGGCCTGTCCACCTTGTTAATGCCTGGAACAATATAAATACAGTCTTTTTTGTATTTATTTATTCCTTTTTGTTACCCTTGTTTTTTATTTTTATTGTTCTAGTTATTATTATTGTTGTCGTTGTTGGATAGGACAGAGAGAAATGGAGAGAGGAAGGAAAGACAGAGATGGGGAGAGAAAGACACCTGCAGACCTGCTTCACTGCTTGTGAAGCGACTCCCCTGCAGGTGGAGAGGCGGGGGCTCGAACTGGGATCCTTATGGCGGTCCTTGTGCTTTGTGCCACCTGCACTTAACCCACAGCACCCGACTCCCATAAATATAGTCTTGTCCTCACCAGAGGAAGTGTTTCCAAATACACATGGCATATTCAGGAAAACTGGCCAGATATCAACTTATATAGGAGACCCCAATGGACACTCAGATGCTCATATCTTTCTGTTATCTGTCTTACAATGTTTATATAATATATACACTTTACAGTATGTGTCAAATTAACATATATGACATTCCTGATAGGAGCAGACCTGTATAGTTCTATAGGTGAATTTTCCAAACCTTCAGAATATTTTTATCAGAGAAAACATTATATTGATAGAAATCTGCAAATAAAAAAAAAAGAGAATCTTGGCCAAGTCATCAGTAAAACTTGATAGCAAAAGTAAATAAGAGATCTTAAAAATGGAAGCCAGAGGGGATGAGGTGGTGGTGCACCTGCTTGAGCGCACATGTTAAAAAGCACAAAGACCTGGGTTCAAGCCCCTGGTCCCCACCTTCAGGGGGAAAGCTTTGTGACTGGTGAAACAGGGCTGCATGTGTCTCTCTGTCTCTCTCCCTCTCTATCACCCCTTTTCCTCTTGATTTCTGGCTGTCTCTATCCAATAAACAAATAGAGATAAAACAGTTTTTTAAAAAGAACTGCATAAGGTAAAAAAAAAAAAAAAAAAGGAAACCAGTTTTTTATGAAAAGGAACCACATCTAAAACATTCCATAACAGAAGATTCAGAGTTTTAAAATCTATTAATGGGGGTTGGGTGGTAGCACAGCGGGTTAAGTGCACGTGATGCAAAGCACAAGGACCTGCATAAGGATCCAGGTTACAGCCCCCGGCTCCCCACCTGCAGGGGAGTCGCTTCACAGGTGGTGAAGTAGGTCTGCAGGTGTCTGTCTTTCTCTCCCCCTCTGTCTTCCCTTCCTCTCTCCATTTCTCTTTGTCCTATCCAACAACGAACAACATCAACAACAATAATAACCAGAACAAAGCTACAACAACAAGGGCAACAAAAGGGGGGAAAAGGCCTCTAGGAGCAGTGGATTCATGGTGCAGGCACTGAGCCCCAGCAATAACCCTGGAGGCAAAAAAAATCTATTAATGTTATTTACTATAGAAGAAAAAAAATCCTTGATTATCTCAATAGAAGGCAACAAACAGAATTCACTCCTAATTTAAGCCATCTAGGAAGACAGGAATAGGCAGGTACACCTCTATTTTGATACTTTTTACTAAACAAAAGTGTGCACTTATATATCACACTTGACAATGAAATCTGGAAGCATACACAGTCAAGATGGCAGCGATACCAATTTACAGTAGGGCCACAGGTTATCGATGGTGCAGTAAGCTCATCAAGGGATAAGGAATGCGAAGGCAAATATAAAAATGTTACTACTTCTAGTGAATATGACTCCATACTTGGAGAAGCTAACAATCTTCTGAAAGGCTATGGGAATACATAAGAGGCTCTCTTAGGAAGCTAAGCCATCAAATATCAATGTAAAACTGACACTGGTCTATACCAGCAAAACACAACTTGAACACAGATAAGAACAAAATTTCATTCACAATATCGAGAAAAGATAGAACATACTTAAAACCTGTTTTGCAAGAGAAATATGAAATGCTGAAAAAAGGGGAAAAAGTGGGGTAAGTGTGACATCCTTGGATAGAAGTATCAATATTAAACCATATATATTATTCCTAGTAGATAAATCTGTTCAACATATCCCAGTTACATTTTTTTCTCTCTTTTTTAATATTTCTTTATTTTTATTTTGCCTCCAGGGTTATTGCTGGGGCTTGGTGCCTGCACTACAAATCCACTGCTTCTGCCATTGTTTTTCCATGTTGTTGCCCGTGTTGTTGTTATTGTTGCCACTGATATTGTTGTAGTTGGATAGGACAGAGAGAAATGGAGAGAGGAGGGGAAGACAGAGAGGGGGAGAGAAAGATAAGACACCTGCAGACCTGCTTCACCACTTGTGAAGCGACCCCCCTGCAGGTGCAAGGGCGGGGGCTCAAACTGGGATTCTTATGCCGGTCCTCGTGCTTCTTTGCGCCATGTGCGCTTAACCCGCTGCGCTACTGCCTGGTCCCCCATGAGTAGTATGTTCTAACAGGCAGTGCACTTCTAAAACACCACCACCTAAAATCACAGTGGAGGGAAAAACCATCTACTGGTATTAAACTATATTATAAACCTATAATCAAAATAAAGTTATATTCACATTCATGAAGTTTCCTCAGTTTCTTTTGGGATTTTGGTCCAAAGTTTTGTTTTGCTTTGATTTTTTTTTTTTTTTTTTTTTTTTTTTTTAGTATCTGCTTCTGCCTCCCCCTCTATCAGACTGGCTTCTTCCATGGCCGCCACCTCTTGGTGCTGTGTGGCTTGAACTGCTGTGAGAATCACGTGGTGGAAGGTTCCCCCCTTTCCATGGAAGGGGAAAGCCCTCTTTCTGGTCTGCCAACCTGATCATGCCCACTTGAGTAGAGATCACTTCAGCTGCTTGATAGCTGTCTCGACTTCCACCACACCACACAGCTTCTTGTGAGCTGCTGTAATCACCATAGCGACTGCTTCCACCAGAAGATGGCGGCGGAGGGGGGCCTCTGGTGTTGGTGGAGCACTACTACGTAAGTTATCCGAAGTCTTACATGAATCTCTCCAGGAGCCTTCATTTGGATGATCTGAATAGTCCTGATCACGACCATAGCCATCTCTCACTATAGCCTCTTGATGGGGAGCCATCAGGAGAACTGGAGTAACCATGATCCCGGTCAGTACAGCCTCTCGGTGGTGGTGCATCATCTTGTGTGTCTTGTGAACTTAGGTAACCGCTGAGTAGCTGTCTTTAGTGGAATATCCATCATCTCTTGGGGACAAGTAAACATCTCTTTGTGAAGGCAGGGATTCCCTTCGAGGTGGGCTTCCGTAACTGTCTCATCCATGTGATACGGGAACTCTTCCTCCCATTCCACTACTGCTGCGAACTGGTCCTGAGGGAGCAGATTTTTTTTTTTTTTTTTGTCTCCAGGGTTATTGATGGGGCTCAGTGCCTGCACTACAAACCTACTGCTCCTGGAGGCCTTTTATTTTTTCATTTTGCTGTCCTTGTTTTATCATTGTTGTAGTTATTATTGCTGTTGTTATTGATGTTGTTGTGGTTAGATAGGACAGAGAGAAACGGAGAGAGGGGAAGACAGAGAGGGGGAGAGAAAGATACAGACACCTGTAGACCTGCTTCACTGCCAGTGAAATGACTCCCCTGCAGGTGGGGAGCTAGGGGCTCGAACTGCAATCCTTAAGCCGGTCCTTGAGCTTTGTGCCATGTGTGCTTAACCCACTGCGCACCGCCCAGCCCCCAGGAGCAGATTTTTTTTGGGGGGGAGACCACCACTTCATGGTGGTGGCACTTTTTTCACCGGAAGTGGTCCCCTGGAGGCGCTCATGCTAAAATCCATAGCATAGTCTTCATCATCCATGTGCCCTCCACGTGACAGAGGTCCCCTGCTGCCTCTACTTCCTCCTCTTCTGCCCCTCAGTCCTCTGGGAGGGCCTCTGCTTCTTGGAGGTGGAGGTGGAGGTGGAGGCGGGTCATGCTGTTCACTTTCACATGATGGTTTTGTAGCTTAATCTATGTTGATGGCTTTTCCATCCAGAGACTTTCCATTCCTGTCTCTTGCTGCATCCTTTGCATCTGCTGGGCTTTCAAAGGTAACAAAAGCAAATTCTTGATTTGTTGGTTTCACGATCTACCTCAAGAGTACTTCTACTATTCACCCATATTTGCCAAATACTGCTTCAAGGGCTTTCTTATTTGTTCCAGTATTGAGTCCACAGATGAAGAGCTTTCCTTGGCGATCTGCTTTAACCATTTCCCCCCCCCCAGGTGAGAGCTGGAGCAGGGGGAACAACGGCCTCAAGCTCCTACGAGCCCGCCTACAGGGACTTCTAGCAGGTCAGCTCATGGACAAAGCTGGCGGACAGGAACACTGGAAGGGGGAGCCACTAGCACTGCTGCACAACCTATACTCATATTCATTAATGGAACTTTTAAAAAATATTCATTTATTTATCCATCCCCTTTTGTTGCCCTTGCTGTTTTATTGTTGTAGTTATTATTGTTGTCGTTGTTGGATAGGACAGAGAGAAATGGAGACAGGTGGGGAAGACAGAAGGGGAGAGAAAGACAGACAGCTGCAGACCTGCTTCACCGCTTGTGAAGCGACTCCCCTGCAGGTGGGGAGCCAGGGGATCGAACCGGGATCCTTATGCCAGTCCTTGCGCTTTGTGCCACCTGCGCTTAACCTGCTGCACTACCGCCGGACTCCCATGAATGGAACTTTTGAATCAATAGACTAATACTGATGAAAACATTGGGCTCATGGAAATAGAAGGTTAATATATATTAATTATCAACAGCCTGTGCCCTACTGTAAACTGCTGCCATCTTTTCTGTGTTTGCTTCCAGTATTTCACTGTCAACTATAATCTATAAGTTCACACTTTCACTTAGTAAAAATTATCAAAATAGAGATGTATCTGCCAAGACGGCTTAAATTAGGAGTGTGAGTTTTTATGTTATCTGTAGTCAACAGATAAAGGATGCATATTTCAATAATAGTTTGGTGGCAAATGCTTGATTAAAAGAATAAGTTTAGGTATTAGTCCATATCATGCAGAAAAACAAAGCACTGATAAGTAGAGTGCTAAATACAAAATAAAAGATCTACAAACTACAGACAATTTTATAACCTTGTATTTAAAGTCTTTTCAGATAGTTCTGGAGGTGAAAGTATGGGGAATGAATTACAAGCATATGATGTTCTAGAACAATTATATAAGAAGAGTAAACCACACACACACACACACACACACACACACACACACACACACACACACACACACCCCAGAACACAGCTGAGTTTGCCTGGTTGCCCACCTTTGAAGGTGGGTGAATGTGAACTGTGGTCAGAGGAGGGGGAATAAGTTAGTACTTTAGGGCTGAAGGTGTCATTGCAGTTGTCAGCATTCAGTGGTACTACGCAGAGATAGAGGAAAGGCTGTGGGCTTTTAAACCTCAGCCACAGGGAACTTCTCTTGAGGTGCCAACATAATGAACTGCCCACAAGGACTCACCTCTGGAACACAAAAGGAAGCCATGAAAAAAAAAACAAAAAGCAAAAGAGCCCAGTAGTCCGGCCAAACCTCCTAAATCCAGGGGAAACTGTTTGGATGAGAGATGCCATAGGCAGGAGTGAATGGTTTCTTGTGCCCATTGTTAAGGAAAGTAAGATTGTCCTGTTGAGAAGTAGGAGAGGAGGGCTATGTCATGTTGATTATACTGCGGGGGGGGGGGGGGGGGGGGGGTGTCAGGCTGCAAAACCTGCTTCACTCCTCATACCTTCCTTGGGTAAAGACCAGATGCTAAGGAACTGTGTTTCTCTATCTCCCTCCCTCCCTCCTCACCACATCTTAACAACAAAGGAAAGTTCCATCACTATAGCAACAGTTCTACCTTCTGGTAAACAATAAAAGCTATTCTAGATGAGCAAACAGAAAAGCTGTAGGGAACTACTTTGTAAAGACAACATGGGATTCCCTAGAGAAAACAAACTATAGTATAAATCCATAATAATGCAGAGCTGGATGACTTAGCAGAGAAAGAATTTAGGAGATTTATTATAAGGCTATTTGCAGAAATTAGAAATCCTCCATTTATCCCAGACATTTGGGTTCAAGATCAAATAAAGAGCAACAAAACCTCAAGGGATATGTCATCCAAATGACTGAAGATTTGAAGGAAAAATTCCAAACAGAGATACGGGGTGTAAGGAGTACAATGAATGAAGTTCCTGCCAGCTTGGAAAACTTAAAAGAACAGATCATGCAGAGGACAGACTATAAGAACTAGAGGATAGAATGACAATGCCTCTCTAATGAAGGTTTGGGAACAAGGCTTAGGAAAAAGGAAGCAACTCTTCAAGACATACTAAACTCTACAGAAAAGTAAATATAAGGGAAAGCTGTAGGCAATGTCTAGTTCTCGTCAAAGGAGCATGAATAGAAATGATTGTTGAATTTAAAAATTATTAATGACCTTGGGAGAACTACTGCAGTCTCCAGTACAGAGGATGAGACGCAGCACTCTGATGGTGGCAACTGTATGGAATTATACTACTCATTATGCTACAATTTTATAAATCAATATTAAATAACTAATAAATTGTTTTTAAATTAAAAAATTAAAAGATGGACCAACAAAATAATAGAGGTAGTATTAAAATATGGTTTTCACAGAAGGGAAAATGCAGATAGCTTTAAAAAGGAAGAAATGCTCTGCCTTAGTAACCATGAAAATGTTCATGAAGAAATACTCCCCCACCCCCCATACAGTGGGCAACAATTTAACAGACTGACAACACTAAGTATTGATGACAATATGAGAAAAAAAAAAAAAAAACACTCATTTAGGGTGAAGGCTGTGGAAAACGCAGGAAGGTTTTGAGAGCTTAATCTGGCGAAGTGCTCATTGAGATCAAAGCTCCATATGCCCTTCAAGTCAGCAGTTCTTCTTGTACTTGTAGAAAGAGATTTGCACTACGATATTCTCTGTGGTTTTACAGTGCTGTAAGTATCCACCATCGTGGGGTGGGAACTACTGCTTATCCCTCCCTGCATGAAACAGTGGCAAGAGGAGCTTGGGTGGGACCTTGGGAACAGCTCTCCCCAGCAGGGAAGTGCAAGATGATAATAACAAGGCTGGCTGTTAATGGCTTTATTAGTGCTTGAAGCTCCTCTGCAGGCAATGTATCTTTATTGCTTGCACCTGGGAATGACCGTGTTCTCTTCTGTTTGCACCACTGTGGTGGACACGTTCTCAGGTGCTCTGTGTGCCCCTATGTAGCTGCCACCTGGGTCACATACTGTACTGAGGAAGAGATGTAAGGCTATGGAGCGTGAACCTGTATTTTGCTAAAGCACACACACACCGACAGAGTTAGATTTCTTTTGATACTGATTTAATACCGATTTACAAAGTTACAAGATAACAGGGGGACAACTCCACACCATTGCCATCACCAGAGCTCCAGATCCCCAGTCCCTTCATTGGGTTGCAGATATGGGTCAAGTAGTATTCCTTCAGCTGTCTGTCTACATTTGTATATATTTGGCCTTTAGGTAAAAGACAACTACAAGATGATTTCACTTATATGTGGAGTTTAGAGAACTGAACGCATGGACTTGAAATGAACAAAATGCTAACCTATATATTCATATCGTGGAAAACTATAGCGGTTATCTGGGGGTGGGGGACTGGGAGTTGGGCACAGACCTTCCATGGTGGAAAAGGTGTGAAATCATAATCCTATTACTTTATAATCTCGTAAATCCCTATTAATGTAACATGTCAAGGGGAACAGATTTATTACTTCCAGTTCTCTTAACTGTCTCGACCATAGCATGGAGTATAAATATTTTCTTTAGCCCGAGTAATGTTTCAGCTTTGTAAGGTGATCAAACTGACACTGGGTTTAAATTGTTCAAGGAGCAGAATTAAGATCTCTAAATATACTAAGTGTGTAGTGAACACACTCTAGCCGCAGCCCTTTGACGACGGGGACTCACACTATGATCTGAGGAATTATATATTCTGGGATCCACATAGCTAAGATGTGTGCAAACATCAGAGGAGAGCGGAGTGCGGCACCCCAAAATGTGTCACTTGGCATACAGATTATTTGGAGCTGAGGTCAAGAAAGATCCAGCAGGTGTGGTACCAACTTTCTGCTTCCTCCTTAACTGCCTGCAAGAACCAGGATGGGGGAGGCAATATTGCCAGAAAGGACACCTTACATTGGGGCACTTATCTGTTGGCAGGGCAGGCAGACTGTCTGTGTACTAGACACCTTCTTCCCTGGATTTGTCTTCCCATGATGCCCTGCACCCCGAATCCCTTCTCTCCAGCTCAGGATGCTACAGAAGTAGTTTTCAGTTTAATTTTTTATTATTTATTTTCTCTTTTGTTGCCCTTGTTTTTTTATTGTTGTTGTAGTTATTATTGTTATTGATCTCATCATTGTTGGATAGGACGGAGAGAAATGGAGAAAGGAGGGGAAGACAGCCGGGGCGAGACAGAGAGATACCTGCAGACCTGCTTTACCACTTGTAAAGTGACTCCCCTGCAGGTGGGGGTGGGGCTTGAACCAGGATCCTTGAGCTGGTAGTGCTTAACCTGCTTCCACCTGACCCCTGCTACAGAAGTCTTAAATAACAGGCTTTTAAGTCTCATAATTTTAAAACATAAAATTAACTTTTTCTACTAACCTTATGTCAATTTAATTGCTAGTCACATCATAAAAACTAAAAGGTGAAGTTTTCCATCTTATCCCCTCCTCTCCTCCCTCCCTCGACCCTTTCCTTCTCTTCCCCCCCCTCCCCTCCCTCTCTTGCTCTCCCCGTCTTCCTTTCAACTGCCCCCAATATCAATATCAACAGAAGGCAAATATCAATAGAAGGGAAGGTCTGGAGGGCTTAGGAGCTGCAGTCTCTGTAAGTGCAACACCACTGCCACCTAGTGGGAAGAAGGAGACACTGCCACAGTGGGAAGACAGGCTATGTGCCCTTGTCCCTGGGTGAGAGAACTCTCAGCTGAGTCTCACACACTCTCAAAGGCATCGAGGTGGCATGGAGCCTCAGTTAACTGTAATTGCATCATAGGAGGCCCTTCTTACTCTTGGAATCCTTGGAATTTCCCCCTATATAAACCACCTACATCCAGATTCTTAATTCGGTAATTGCTTTGGGCACGGCTCCCACTGAGAATGCATACAGAACCTTAGGCCAGGAAGTTGCAGAACGTGGTGTGGCTTCTCCAGGACAGCCAGGTCAGGTCCACAGTCATGGGAGCAACAGAATCCAGTACCTTCTCAAGAAACGATTCCCAGTCAGCTATTAAAACTGGTGGTTTCACCTAGTCTTGGATGGGGCTTGAAGAAATCATGTTAAGGGAGGTAAGTCAGACAGAGAAGGATGAATGTGGGATGATCTCACTCAGACAGAAGTTGAAAAACAAGAGCAGAAAGGAAAACACTAAGCAGAACGTGGACTGGAGTTGGTGTATTGCACCAAAGGAAAAGATTCTGGGGTGGGTTTGGGGGGGGGGGGGCGGAGTACAGGACCAAAAAGGCTGACAGAGGGCCTAGTGGGAGTTGTATTGTTATGTGGAAAAGTGGGAAATGTTATGCATGTACAACTATCGTATTTTACTGTTGACTGTAAACCATTAATCCCCCCAAATAAGTAAACAGTTGAGAAAGGAGAACAAAAGACTTGGTGTACTGCACCAGATCAAAGGCCTCCGGGGGGGGGCTGTCAGGTCCTGAAGCACTGATGGTGGAGAAGGACCCAGCCTGGAGGTGAGAGTGTTTTGCAGAAAATTGAGAAGTTTTACCCATGTATCAAGAGCTGTATTTACTATAAACCATTAATCCCCCTCAAAAAAAAAAAAAAAAAGAATTGACTTATGTGGACCAAGCTACTGAGGACCTGAGAAGGGGCGTGAGGTGGATTCACAGAGTAAACTGCCCTGATTTACCTTACTGAGATCAGACTGACTGAGCCTGAGTGATGTGCCAGTTCTTCATTATGTTTTAAAAAATATTATTTACATTCCTGGTAGGGAAAGACCAAAGCACTGCTCACCTCTGGCATATGGTAATGTCAGGGTTGGCACCATGGCTTCAAGCAGGCAAACCTTGTGATCTCACCCTCTCTTTCTGAATTACTGTATTACCTTCATTTATTTATTTGATAGAGACAGCCAGAAATTGAGAGGGAAGACAGTGATACAGAGGGAGAGAGACAGAGAGACACCTACAACACTGCTTCATCACTCCAAAAGCTTTCCCTCTGCAGGCGGGCACTGAGGGCTCAAACCAGGGTTCTTGCACATTGTAACAGGGTGTGCTCAACCAGGTGTGCTACCATCTGGCCCACTGAGCTATCTCTCTAACCCATAAACATTATGTATTTTTTTATAACAGTATCTTATTCACTCATCAGAGCCATTCTTTTAAGTAGGTTCCCAGGTATCTCCCGTTCACAGGTATCAAGCAGTTGCAAAGCTGTCCTGTATCATCCTGTGTCCTGAGGCACAGACCAGAGGCCCTCCAACTTTGATGTGTAGAGTCACCAAGAGAGCTGCTGACAAGACAGGCCTAGGTCCCATCTCTAGAGTTTCTGACTCAGCAGGTCGGGGCAAGGTCAGAGAACCTGCATTCCCCGCCCCCTCTTCTGGGTTCTAATAGGTTAAAACATGGCGCTAATTATATTTATTCTACTAAGAATAGGTGATAAAATTATCTTAGATTTCTACTAAGAGAAGGTAATGATATACATATGAGATGCTATCGTTTGTTCCCATCCAGCAGTCAGACTATAAGCACTTCCAGGGTTTTTGGATGACCTAAAATTTCCTCTTATTTTCAAGCAAAAAAAAAAAAAAATAATAATAATAATAAATAGTATCAGCTTGCTTTGTTTTCTTAGGTGTAAAACATATACTTCTGACAAGCTCACAGGTGGTGCTGTCCTGGGGACCAGACTTGGTGAAACCATCCTCATTTCTGAGCTTTCACCGCCAGAGAGAGAGATGTGAAGCCCCAGAGAGCTGCTATGGCCAGTCTCAGTCACTCAGTTAAACCACATGTGAATTAGGGCCTGCTATTCTAAACCTACAACTCTTTTTCTTTTTTTTTTTTTTTTGCCTCCAGGGTTATGGCTGGTGCTTGGTGCCGGCACTACAAATCTATTACTCCTGAAGGCCATTATGTTTTCCCCGTTTTATTGGCAGAGAGAAACTGAGAGAGGGAGGGGAGGCAGAAAGCGAGAAAGAGACACCTGAGGACCTGCTTCACTGCTTGCGAAACTTTCGCCCCTGCAGGTGGGGAGTCGGGACCTCAAACTGGGATCCTTGCACAGGCCCTCCTACTTAGTACTATGTGCGCTTAACAGGGTGTACCAGCACCCAGCCCCCTAAACCTGGTACATATCCCTGTGCCACTTATGGGAAAGTGTGTGTGTATATGCACACACATGTGCACAAATCCAGCTCTGTTACCTGACGTGGGTCCAACTCCAGTGGATGGGCGTCGGGGGAAGCCAACTCCTCTCCTGGCTCAGCCGTGCCCCCTCGGGCCCTCCTCCACCTTCTGGCCCGCCGGTCTGGGCTGTCGGGGGCCTCCTCGGGCTCACTGCTATCTGAAGTCTCCCTGCTGCCTGGCTGAGGATTGAAGTTCACATCCAGCTCTGCTTGAAGGTGCATCTTCTCAGCGGAGGGGTTCCTGGGGGCCTTCCTCTGCAGCCAGGAGAGCCTGGCCCGGTGACTGGCTTCTCGGGAAGAGCTTGCTGAGGACGTTTCCGAGTCAGAGCACATGGCCTCTGGGTTAGGAGAGAGCACAGAGGAGGCTGAGGCAGCTGAGGGCCCCTGGTCCAAGCCCTGGGCCTGCGCGGGGAGAGGCTGGAGGTGCCTGGGTGGGCCCCGGGGCTGGGGGCACAGTGTGCTCAAGGCCTCGCTCCAGTCAAAGTCCCCCTCGCTGTCGGAGCCTATCTCCTCATAGGCAGACACCACACGGGAGGCTGCTTCCAGCGCCTGGAAAGTGCCAGTCTTTGGTTTGGCCAGCAGGCGAGAGGGGCCCAGGGCGTCATCCTTGAGGGCCACCCAGTTTCCATCAGGACTTCGCAAAACCAAGCTGTGATCTGTAGGCAGGAGAAAGAAACCAGAGAAGAGCTGTTACCACCTACAGCAAGGTGAGGCGACCACAGGTCATCTTTCCGGGACTGGCTGTTGGGGCTCTGGGGACACAGCCAGCGGATTCCTGGCAGCCCAAAAGGGCACGTGCAGGGCTGACAGTAAGACAGCTCACTTGCATAGCGCGTTTGTTTTGTGAGGAGCCTGAGTTTTAGGTTTGAGCCCAGCTCCTAATGACTGAAGGGAGTTCCAGTGTTGTGACATCTTCATGTCTGTCTCTACTTGAAAAACTCAGCTTAGAATGGTGAAGCCCCATGACGACAATGACAACAAAGACAGGAGTCAAGGGGCACAGTTTCAAGACCTCCAGGAAGCCTCCAGACACTTATCAGGGCATCCATGCCTCATGTGGAGAGGAGCTGGGAGTTACGGTTTCTGCCTGCTGTCTGCCTGGGGTGATGGACATCTCATACTCGTCCCAGTTGCCTAACTTCTGGCCAAGGCTGGCGGGAAAGGAGAGGGGAGAGAAAGGGGATGCTGGCTCTCGAAGCTCCTCGGATCTCCTTGGATGGGAGATGCCTCCATAACCTGCCCTGGTCTACCTCACTGGCTGGCACACTGCCCTGGGCACTTCTACAGCTCTCACAACAGCCTCATGGGAAGGGCATGTGTGAAGCAACAAAATATCAGCACAAACACACACACTCACACCACATACCCACACACACACCCCACACTCATACCCCCCACACATCCACACACACACCCACACACCCCACCACATACACACACCCACACATACTCCCTACACACCCACACCCACATACAACCACACACACCCACTCACACACACCCACTCACACCATACACACACACACTCACCCCCACACACATTCATATTCACTCACCTACACACATTTTCTCACACACACTCATACCCATACACTCACACACACTTTCACAGACACACACCCCACACACACAAGCACACCCCCACACACATTATACCTCCCCACACCCACTCACACCCCCACACACCCCAACCCCCAAACACACACACACACACACACACACACACACACACACACACACGCCTCTATCCCAGGTTCCTCGTAGTAGTCTGTCTTTGAACTCAAGTTTTTGACAGACGTTCCAAATCCCTTAGACTTTCCTAGGACTGAGGCCAGGCCATGGTGCACCTGGATAAGCACACACATGACAGTGAACAAGGACCAGGGTTCAAGCCCTTCACCCCCACCTGTAGGGGGAAAGCTTCATGAGTGAGGCTTCATGAAGTAGGGCTGCAGCTAGCTGTCTGTTTCTTTCCCTCTCTATCTCCCTCACCTCTCAGTTTCTGTCTCTATCTAATAAGTGTTAAAAAGGAAATTTTAAAAATAATCAAAAACTCCGGTTGGAGAGGTGGCTCAGTGTTCAGGTGCTGGGAGAGCCCCTGGGTTTGATCTCCCACGCTGTATGAAGAACAACAGAAAGCAAATGCAACTCCCCGAATACTGTGAAAGCCTTGACAGGCACCCTGTGTCGTTGGAAGTCCCCCTGGCTGCACCTGGGCTCCACAACCACCCCGCACCCCCGCACCAGCCCTATCTCTTCACACTCTCTCTCTCTCTTCACACTCAGAGAGAGCACCCTCGGGCAGGAACCACCATTCCCAAGGCTTTATTTCCCAGTTGTGCATTCAGCCAAAGTTTGTGAAGTGACACATGCCCTTTGCTCTTTTTGGGGTGGTGGGGTGGGGAGAGGGAGTATTAATCAAATGTGACCGGCACCTTTACAACTAAGAGGAGCTGCTACGTCTTCCTCAGTCCATCCTGACAGCCACTGTGGACCAAGCCAGTGACCTGCTACAGTGACCTCTACCTCCAGCTTCCTGTCTCCAGTGCTGCTGGGCTGAGAGGGAGCAGTACACCGGGAGGAATCTCCTGCCTTGAAGGCTGGCCGGACACCCCTCCCTCAAGGCCTCTGATGAGGACAATTTAACATGTCAAGGGGTGAGCTTGTCTCAAAAATACCTGGCAGCTCTCTACACAAAGTCTTCATGTTATTTTCTTAATTTCTTTTTTTCTTTTTTCTTTTTTTTCCCTCCAGGGTTATTGCTGGGCTTGGTGCCCGCACCATGAATCCACCGCTCCTGGAGGCTATTTTTTCCCCCTTTTGTTGCCCTTGTTGTTGCAGCCTCGTTGTGGTTATTATTATTGCCATTGTTGACACTATTCATTGTTGGATAGGACAGAGAGAAATGGAGAGAGGAGGGGAAGACAGAGGGGGGAGAGAAAGATAGACACCTGCAGACCTACTTCACTGTCTGTGAAGCAACTACCCTGCAGGTGGGGAGCTGGGGGCTCGAACCGGGATCCTTATGCCGGTCCCTGCGCTTTGCACCACATGCACTTAACCCACTGCACCACCGCCCGACCCCCTTTTATTTTCTATTATCTTTATTTATTGTATAGAAACAGCCAGAAACTGAGAAGAGGGGACAGATAGAAAGGAAGAGAGAAAGAGAGAGAGAGAGAGAGAGAGAGAGAGAGGGAGAGAGACCTTTAGCAGTCCTGTTTCACCACTTGCAAAGCTTTCCCCCTTCAGGTGGGGACCAGGGGCTTGAACCTGGATCCTTGCACACTGTAACATGTGCGCTCAACCAGGTGCATCACCATCTGGCCCTGGAGAGATCTTTATATGATTAGTTGAAAAAGTTCTGCAAACTCAGTCATGATGTCTGGCTTGAGGACCAGATCTGCTTGAGGACCAGATCTGCTCACACCAGCTGTGGGGTCTCAGACAAGTCACTTGCTCACAATGCCCCTCAGGGTCTTTCTTTATCCCACATGATGTGACAGCGCTTAGCAAGGCTGTCAGAGGAATGAAATGGTGCCTGGAGATGAAGTCTGCCTACTCTGGTTGCTGTTTATTGAACAATAAATTGAATTTATTGTTGCTGTGATGTTCTCATCTGTCCTGTGAATCTACAAATCCCCTCTCAGTGGGGTTTTTCAACCCATCCTGAGAGGAAAAGAAAAACAGAGAGACTGTGAAAGAATGTAGTTGTTCTAGGCAGCAGGGAACGCAAAGTATAATCACACACACACACAAAAAAAATGCCGGGAGTCGGGTGGTAGTGCAGCAGGTTAAGCTCATGTGGCGCAAAGCGCAAAGAAAGGCGTAAGAATCCCGGTTTGAGCCCCTGGGTCCCCAACTGCAGGGGAGTTACTTCATAAGTAGTGAAGCAGGTCTGCAGGTGTCTATCTTTCTCTCCCCCTCTGTCTTGCCCTCCTCTCTCCATTTCTCTTTGTCCTATCCAACAACAACAACAACAATAATAACTACAACAATAAAATAAAGGCAACAAAAGGGCATAAATACATAAATAAAAAATTTCTTTAAAAAAATGCCCCTGAGGGAGTCGGACAGGAGCGCAGCAGGTTAAGCCCACGTGGCGCAAAGCGAAAGGACCTACATAAGGATCCCGGTTTGAGCTCCCTGCTCCCCACCTGCAGGGGAGTCACTTTACAAGCAGTGAAGCAGGTCTGCAGGTGTCTGTCTTTCTCTCCCCCTGTCTTATCTTTTCTTCCTCCCTCCATTTCTCTCTGTCCTACCCAACAATAGTGAGAAAGGCTTTCAACCAAGAATACTATATCCTGCTAGACTGTCATTCAGACTAGATGGAGGCATCAAAACTTCTCAGACAAGCAACAGTTGAAGGAATCAACTATCACCAAGCCTGCCCTGAAAGAAGTTCTGAAAGGTCTTCTATAAACAGTCAGACCATCATAAATAGGACATATATCAGAACACTCTAAAACTCTACAAGAATGGCGTTAAAATATCTTCAATCTTTGATATCAATAAATGTCAATGGCCTGAATTCACCTATTAAAAGACACAGAGTAGGAAGATGGATCAGAAAATACAACCCAACAATATGCTGTCTACAGGAAACCCATCTAACTCAACAAGACAAACACAGACTTAAAGTGAAAGGATGGGAAACTATCATACAAGCCAATGGCCCACGAAAAAGGGCAGGAACAGCTGTTCTCATATCTGACATGATAGACTTTAAAATAAACAAGATTAAAAAAGATAGAAATGGACACTACTTGATGCTCAGAGGATCAGTCAATCAAGAGGACTTAACAATTATTAACATCTATGCACCCAATGAGAAGGCATCTAAATACATCAAATATCTACTGTAAACAATATATTAACAGCAACACAGTCATAGTAGGGGACTTCAACACCCCACTCTCTCAACTTGACAGATCATCCAGGCAGAAAATTAATAAAGCCATAAGGGAGCTAAATGAAGAGATAGATAAACTAGAACTGTTGGACATTTTCAGAGTTATTCATCCCAAGAAACTGGAATACACATTTTACTCAAATCCACATGGGTCATCCTCAAGGATAGACCATATGTTAGGCAACAAAGACAGCATCAGCAAATTCAAGAGCACTGAAATCATCACAAGATTCTTCTCAGACGACAGCAGAATTAAATTAACACTTAACAATCAACAAAAGATTAGTAATAGACCCAAAATGTGGAAGCTCAACAGTACACTTCTTAACAACTTCTGGGTCAAAGAGGAAATAAAGGAAGAAATCAAAATGTTTCAAGAGTTCAATGAAAATGAAGACACAAGCTATCAAAATATTTGGGACACAGCTAAGGCAGTACTGAGAGGGAAGTTCATTGCCATACAAGCACACATTAGGAAACAAGAAAAAGCACAAATAAACAGCCTGATTGTACATCTTAAAAACCTAGAAGAAGAAGAAGAAGAACAAAGGATCCCTAAAGCAACCAGAAGGACAGAAATCACTAAAGTTAGGGCAGAAAAAAATAACATTGAGAATAGGAAAACCATACAAAATATAAATGAAAGTAAATGTTGGTTCTTCGAAAAAGTGAACAAAATTGACAAACTTTTAGTCAGACTCACAAAACAAAAAGGGGAGAAGACCCAAATAAATCGGATACTAAGTGAAAGAGGAGATATCACAACAGACACTGCAGAAATTCAACATATCATGCGAGGCTTCTATGAACAACTATATGCCACCAAGCTAGAGAACCTGGAAGAAATGGACAATTTCCTAGATACCTACCAACTTCCAAAACTAAGTAAAGAGGAAATGGATAACATGAACAGGCCCATCACAGCTAACTAAATTGAAACAGTTATCAAAAATCTCCCTCTCCCCCAAAATAAAAGTCCTGGACCAGATGGTTTTACAAATGAATTCTACAAAACCTTCAAAGAAGAACTAATACCTCTACTTTTAAAAGTCTTCCAGAAGATTGAAGACACTGGAATACTCCCTGCCAGCTTCTATGAAGCCAACATTACTCTGATACCAAAAGCAGACAGGGACACAACCAAAAAAGAAAACTACATACCAATATCTCTGATGAACACAGATGCTAAAATACTGAACAAAATTCTAGCCGACCGGATACAGCAGTATATCAAAAAGATTGTTCATCATGACCAAGTGGGGTTTATCCCAGGGATGCAATGTTGGTTTAATATACATAAATCAATCAATGTGATCTACCACATCAACAAAAGCAAGACCAAAAACCACATGGTCATATCAATAGATGCAGAGAAAGCCTTTGATAAAATACAACATCCCTTTATGATCAAAACACTATAACAATGGAATAGATGGAAAATTCCTGAAGATAGTGGAGTCTATATATAGCAAACCTACAGTCAACATCATACTCAATGGTGAAAAACTGGAAGCATTTACACTTAGATCAGGTACTAGACAGGGCTGCCCACTAGCACCATTATTCAACATAGTGTTGGAAGTTCTTGCCATAGCAATCAGGCAGGAGCAAGGAATTAAAGGGATACAGACTGGAAGAGAAGAAGTCAAACTCTCCCTATTTGCAGATGACATGATAGTATACACAGAAAAACCTAAAGAATCCAGCAAGAAGCTTTTAGAAATCATTAGGAAATACAGTAAGGTGTCAGGCTACAAAATTCACATTCAGAAGTCAGTGGCATTCCTCTATTGAAACACTAAGTTAGAAGAAATTGAAATCCAGCAATCAATTCCTTTTACTATAGCAACAAAAACAATAAAACATCTAGGAGTAAACCTAACCAAAGAAGTAAAAGACTTGTATACTGAAAATTATGAGTCACTACTCAAGGAAATTGAAAAAGACACAAAGAAGTGGAAAGATATTCCATGTTCATGGGTTGGAAGAATTAACATCATCAAAATGAATATACTACCCAGTGCCATAAACAAATTTAATGCTATCCCCATCAAGATTCCAACCACATTTTTTAGGAGAATAGAACAAATGCTACAAATGTTTATCTGGAAGCAGAAAAGACCTAGAATTGCCAAAACAATCTTGAGAACAAAGAATAGGACCACTCCCAGATCTCCCAGATCTCAGACTGTATTATAGGGCCATTGTCATCAAAACAGCTTGGTACTGGAACATGAATAAACACACTGACCAGTGGAATAGAACTGAGAGCCCAGAAGTGAGGCCCCACACCTATGGACATCTAATCTTTGACAAAGGGGCTCAGACTATTACATGGGGAAAGCAGAGTCTCTTCAACAAATGGTGTTGGAAACAATGGGTTGAAACATGCAGAAGAATGAAACTGAATCACTGTATTTCGTCAAATATAAAAGTAAATTCCAAGTGGATCAAGGACTTGGATGTTAGACCACAAACTATCAGATACTTAGAGGAAAATATTGGCAGAACTCTTTTCTGCATAAATTTTAAAGACATCTTCAATGAAACAAATCCAATTACAAAGAAGACTAAGTCAAGTATAAACCTATGGGACTACATCAAATTAAAAAGCTTCTTCACAGCAAAAGAAACCACTACCCAAACCAAGAGACCCCTCACAGAATGGGAGAAGATCTTTACATGCTATTCATCAGACAAGAGTTTAATAACCAACATATATAAAGAGCTTGCTAAACTCAACAACAAGACAACAAATAACCCCATCCAAAAATGGAGGGAGGACATGGACAGAATATTCACCACAGAAGAGATCCAAAAGGCCGAGAAACACATGAAAAAATGCTCCGAGTCTCAGATTGTCAGAGAAATGCAAATCAAGACAACAATGAGATACCACTTCACTCTTGTGAGAATGTCATACATCAGAAAAGGTAACAGCAGCAAATGCTGGAGAGGGTGTGGGATCAAAGGCACCTTCCTGCATTGCTGGTGGGAATGTAAGTTGGTCCAACCTCTGTGGAGAACAGTCTGTAGAACTCTCAGAAGGCTAGAAATGGACCTGCCCTATGATCCTGCAATTCCTCTCCTGGGGATATATCCTAAGGAACCCAACACATCCATCCAAAAAGATCTGTGTATACATATGTTCTTAGCAGCACAATTTGTAATAGCCAAAACCTGGAAGCAACCCAGTTGTCCAACAACAGATGAGTGGCTGAGCAAGTTGTGGTATATATACACAATGGAATACTACTCAGCTGTAAAAAATGGTGACTTCACTGTTTTCAGCCGATCTTGGATGGGGCTTGAAAAATTCATGTTAAGTGAAATAAGTCAGAAACAGAAGGATGAACATGGGATGATCTCACTCTCAGGCCGAAGTTGAAAAACAAGATCAGAAAAAAAAAAAAACCAAAAACACACAAGTAGAACCTGAAATGGAATTGGCGTATCACACCAAAGTAAAAGACTCTGGGGTGGGGGTGGGTGGGTGGGGAGAATATAGGTCCAAGAAGGATGATAGAGGACCCAGTGGGGGTTGTATTATTATATGAGAAACTGGGGAATGCTATGCATGTACAAACTATTATATTTACTGTTGAATGTAAAACATTAATTCCCCAAAAGAGAAATAAATAAATGAAAAATAATCGGAGTGCCAGAAGTATTTGCTCTTTTTCTGCTGAGACAGATGAAGTGAGAAGCAGATGGACTGCCATCTCCAGCCCTTCTTTCTCTGTTAGGCCTAAACGAATGACCCAGCAAAAGATCAGAGGACTCCAAGGATCTGAACCACAAGAGGCACAAGGAGCCCTGGGCGTCCAAAGACCTCTCACAGTTACTGCTGTTAGGTAAGAAACAAAGCTATTACAGTAAACCACCTACCGATCTGGTTTACTTGCTATAGAAGTGAGGATTATCCTAAACTGCAGGGCTTCAGAAAACCAGACCAATGCTGGGACCTACGTCTCTGAATACTGAAACTTCCTGTGAGGTGGGATTGAAGGTTCCAGGTTGTCAGCAGAAGACAGCTGGTGGGGGGTGGGGGTGGGTTGTCCACACAGCTAAATGATTTACACATATTTTCTCAGGAGCGCAACATCATCCCACAGGTCTGGAAAACTCCCCAGACAGGAAATACAGTGACATTACAAATCTCGGGAGTTTTCCATAATTGAGATACCTGTCAGTTTTTTTTTTTTTCTTTTTTTAAGTTAGTATTCTATGAACAGAGAGGCTCCAAGGCTATTTGGAAGCTATCAAGACAGAGATTCAATGAACTGCAGACAGAGTTTCACCAAATACCCATAGCCAACTGCCCAGGGAGTACTGGAAAAGCCGCAGTCAAGACAAGTACAATATCTCTGACCTTCCCATTTGCATCCTCAAAGAACAGCAGGGCACCACAGAGCAATGAACCCCAGAAAGTGTCTGCAGGCTAGAGGTTTCCAACACGTTTTGGAATAGATGCCACTTCAGAGGTGGCCTGTACAGCGGGGCCTATGGCTCGACTTCAAAGGTGCCTCCGCTTGCTTCTTCTTAGGAAGATAACAGCCACAATTCTATCAACAAGGCACAACTGATGCAAAGAGAAAAGAGCAAACCTGTTGTTTAGAACGTGATGACCGAGTTCTTCCGTGTGCCAAGTCTTACTAACTAATGGAATATAGGAAAACTAAACGTGGGCAAAGCAAAATCCCTTCTCCATGAGACTCTCAGTCTGCGTGTATTTAAAAATAAAATGGTCATGTGAGAAGAAAACCAAACAAAACATGGACCTGAACTAAATGCTAGGCTGTATCATGGGCTTGGGGGTCCCTAATTCTGCCTGAGAGATAGAAGAAGGGGCATTTTTTTAAAGCAAGGCTTTAAATGACTAGGAAGGGCTGTAAATCATAAGACAACTTGTCTAGAATTTTATATTTACAAAAATCTAATATCGAGTTGCTGAGTGGTTATCAAATAAGGTTTTCTGTTGGCTTAAAAAAAAGATATACAAGACATTATATATCACATGCCATGCCAAAAGAAAAAAAAAAAAGCCTGACACCCACAGACTAGATGCGATTTAGAACAGTTACTTGTCTCATCCAGCTTGTCCACACTCTTCCAGCCAGGCAGAGCTGACTCCTCCTTCCGCGGCTGGCCTCCGGCTCTCTGCTGCCTCGATGCAGTGGCTAGGGTGGGAGTCTTCAGGGCATCTTCTCCAGTGAGTGAGAAGGCAGACTGGGGCTGCTGTGGAAGGAGGACGGCGAGAGGAATTCAGAAGGTAATCCACAGACAGGAAAGCCTGCAGCTTCCCAGCACACACCCTCCAGTGTGAAGAAGACAGGTCTGTTAGGCGGTCCTGGCCTCTCTCATTATGGACTGAGAAGTTGCAGCTATGTGCTTAATGCCAGAGGGTGGGACATGGGTCTCTGGTTACCCAGTGGTAAGTTGGCCAGGCCTGCTAGAGCACACTAGCATAGATGCAGTGGGCCATTTCTCAAATGGAGCCTTGTTTTATTTTAAATCGATTTAATAATGATTGACAAGACCATAGGATAAGAGGAGTACAATTCCACACAGTTCCCACCACCAGAGTTCCACATCCCAGCTCCTCCATTGGCAACTTCCCTATTTATCCCTCTGGGAGTATGGACCCAGGATCACTATGGGGTGCAGAAAATGGAAGGTCTGGCCTCTGTAATTGCTTCCCCCCTGGGCATGGGCATTGGCAGGTCGATTCATACTCCCAGCCTGTTTCCGTCTTTCCCTAGTGGGGCAGGGCTCTGGAGAGGTGGGGTACCAGGATACACTGGTGATGTCGTCTGCCCAGGGAAGTCAGGTTGGTGTCATGGTAGCAACTGCAACTTAGTGGCTAAAAAGCATTAAGATATAAAGCAGAACGAATTGTTTAATAACCAGGAACCTAAAGATAAGAACAGGGCAGATAAGATTTGGGGTCTCCATTTTGGAAAAAGCTAGGAAGTCTATTTTAGGGGGCCTATGACTTTACTAAATTTTGCCTGGGCCAGACAGCTAGCATGCAGGTGGGCTAAAGGTATTGTCTGGGGAGATGGTGTCAGAGTTGAGAATAAGACTAGAAAGCTGGATCAAGGCAGAGAGTAGCTCCCTACTATGGGAAAAGTATATAAATACCATTAACTGTAAACCCCATTGATCTGATCTGGGGCCCATATCAGCACAGGAGACTGTGTAACCTCTGCATCTCTGTAGGTCTGAAAATGGCTTCTCTTTATCATTCTCCTGGTCTGTATTTTGTTTTACTTTTTTTTTTAAATTACTACCAGGATTTATCACTGGAGCTTGGTGCTTACATGATGAATCCACTGCTCCACGTAGCCATTTTTTTTCTTTTTAAATTAGACCGGACAGAGAGAAATCGAGAGAGAGAAAGAGACACCTGCAGTATTAGCCCACTGCTTGTGAAGTTTTCCCCCAGCTGATGTGGCATGGAGGCTCAAACCTGAGTCCTGGCTCAAACCTGGCCACAGGTCAGGTGTGCTCAACTGGGTACACCACAACCTGACGCCACCCCCACCCGCATCCCCACACCAAGTTAGTCTTTCTTTCTTTTTTTCTTTCTCTCTTTCTTTCCTTCTACCTACCTTCCTTCCTTCCTTCCTTCCTACCTCCCTCCCTCTCTCTCTCTCTCTCTCTTTCTTTCTTTCCTCCAGGGTTATTGCTGGGGCTCAGTGCCTACACCATGAATCCACTGCTCCTAGAGGCCATTTTTCCCCCCTTTTGTTGCTCTTGTTGTTGTAGCCTTGTTGTGGTTATTATTGTTGTTGTTGATGTCATTGTTGTTGGATAGGACAGAGAGAAATGGAGAGAGGAGTGGAAGACAAAGAGGGGGAGAGAAAGATAGACACCTGCAGACCTGCTTCACCACCTGTGAAGCGACTCCCCTGCAGGTGGGGAGCCTGGGGCTCAAACTGGGATCCTTAGGTCGGTCCTTGTGCTTTACGCCATGTTCGCTTAACCCGCTGCACTACCTACCGCCAGACCCCCCAGGTTAGTGTTTCTTAAGGGCCACTGTATATGACACAAAAAAGGAAGCAGTTTCCCCTTGAAGACCTCCAGGCCTGAGCAATTCACTGGCCTAGAGATGAGCACTGCTTTGGTAAAAAGAGAGAGAGAGAGAGAGAGACCCAGATGTGGTCTTTGAGGGACAGTCTATTCCATGTGCAGTACCTCCTAGGAGTCGTTTTCTGTGACAAAACTTCCTTTCTGTATCCAGAGGCTTCTCACTGTAAGTATTTTAAAATGTTCTAAAAATGGAAAAGTAATACTTTATACCTCCTTTGGTAGGGGCTCAAATGGTATTTTATATACTGTGTGTCTGTAGCTATCTGAAGTCCGTTAGATGGGACAAAAATACCCCTTCCCTAAACACACACCTACAAAAGCTAACGGCCAAGAAACAAAAAGCTGCTTTCTGAACCCAACAAAGAAGACAGGGTTTATATGTTTCTGTGACTGTGACAAGAATTTCTGTGAGAACGCCAGGCTTTTATAATCTATTGAGTATTTCATTTATAATCAGCTTCAATCACTGGTTCAAACTCTACATTAAAAAAACAATACCCTGGCAAACATTAAAGGGCTCAACAAAGTGTCTTTAAACAGACCTCAAGGACACTAATGGCCCATCATCTTCAGTCCTTCAGTGCAGGGGTAGAAACCCCAGTTCTGAGGTCCAGGTTGGGTTTTGCCAAAATGCACTGTGATAAATATCTACTCCAGCAGATGGCGCCACAACAAAGTTTTTACTTAGCAGTCAAGTTCCTCCAGTGTGGCTCCAGTGATGGGATTGCTTGAGCAGTTTATTTGCTCCTTTAGCTTGTCTGGTCCCTCTCGGGCCCTGTTCTCATTCTCACCTATCCTATGAGTCCATGAAGGAAGCAGGTCTGGTGACAACAGGAAGGGCTGGTCTGATGTCTGCACAACATGTGAAGAGGGCGGGGATGGTTGGTGGAGTCCATGGAATGTTGGCAAGGTAGCAGGCTTGCAAAGATGGGCTTGGACATTTGAATGTACCAACGGACTCTTGGGGCATCAGTTACTGATGCTAATGAGTGCGTGTGGTAGGTACTGAGTCATGAGGTGAATGTTCTAGCTATGTGTGACCTTGGGAAGAATTTCTAGTCTTTTATTTTTTGCCTCCAGGGTTACTGCTGGGGCTCGGTGCCTGCACCGCGAATCCACTGCTCCTGGAGGCCGTTTTTTCCCTTTTTGTTACCCTGGTTGTTTTTTATCGTTGTTGTGGTTATTATTATCGTTGATATTGATGTCATTGTTGTTGGATAGGACAGAGAGAAATGGAGAGAGGAGGGAAAGATAGAGAGAGGGAGAGGGAGAGAAAGATAGACACCTGCAGACCTGCTTCACCGCCTGTGAAGCAATTCCTCTGCAGGTGGGGTGCCAGGGGCTCGAACCGGGATCCTTATGCCAGTCCTTGCGCTTTGTTCCACGTGCGCTTAACCTGCAGTGCTACCGCCCAAACCCCAGAATTTCTACTCTTCTAAGCCTCAGTTTTCTCATGCAAAGGGATCAGTGCCATATCTGGCACACAGAGGACACTTAATAAACATCAGTCAAAGCAATAACTTTTACCACTGAGCCAGTGCAAAATACCTGCTCTTACATTCAAGCTGCCCGAGTGTATAGTCAAGTCCCTTCAATCAGAACACCCCCTTTATAAAGCTGGATATAACTAGGGTCATGAGGCCGTTTCTAGTTCACCTGCTTGCATTAACTGCCTACGGCCCAGTCATGGTAATGCCTATGCCAAAAACTGATGCAATATTATCTGAATGTAAAGACATATAAGTTCCCCTCTTCCTCCTTGTAGTCCCTCCTCTTCACTTCTCTGGTCCTATAAGCCTTTGTTAGCCCAGGGAAGGTTGGATCTAAGAACTTTTGCTCTGTTACCTTTATACTGGCCAATTCTAAACCAATGCAGCTGGACGCAGGGCTTCTGGTGACAGGTGCACTCAAGGAAAGTGAAGCCAGATGACTCATTTGCCCCAGAACAGAGGTACCCAGGGGGCGGCAGAAGCAGGGTTTGAACTGGGGTCTGTCTGGCTTCAAGTTGATGCTGTTTCATGGCCTCCCTGTTGATGTGGTGCCTGGAAACACTTGCTGGAAACCTGGGGAGAATGCTAATAGCTCTGTCCCAGCAGAACTTCCCATCTGAACCAGCTGGCTGAGGTTGGGAGGGAGGAACACACAGTGAATCATCCTTAAGCTTTGCTACACCATCTTTTCTAGTTTCTGGACCCCTGTGACTGCTATGATGACTGTCATCCAACAACATGGCAGGCTCCCTGAGGCCCCTTCCGTGGCTTCAAAATAAGTCTTTGCACTCAAGGACCACACAACAGGCTGGGGGTATGGATTGACCTGCCAACACCCATGTCCAGTGGAGAAGCAATTACAGAAGCCAGACCTCCCACCTTCTGCATGGCAGAATGATCCTGGGTCCATGCTCCCAGAGGGATAAAGGCCAGGGAAGCTTCCAATGGAGGGGATGAAATATGGAACTCTGGTGATGGGAATTGTATGAATTGTACCCCTTATCCCACAATCTTGTTGATCATTACAAATAAGAAAACAGAAAGCAGAAAGCACATCTTGGACTGGGTTTGGTGTCCTGCACCAAAGTCAAAGACTGTGTGGGAGGGGGGAGGGTTCAGGTCCTGGAAAATGATGGCAGAGGAGGTTGTACTGTTATGTGGAAATGTTACGCATGTACAAACTACTGTATTTTACTGTTGATTGTAAACCATTAATCCCCCAATAAAGAAATAAAAAAAAAAGAAGTTGAACAAACAAGAAAACAGAAAGCAGAATTTGGACTGGGTTTGGTGTAGGGTGGGAGGAGGGTTCTGGTCCTGGAACATGATGGCAGAGGAGGACCTAGTGGGGGTTGAATTGTTATGTGGAAAACTGGGAGATGTTACACATGTACAAACTACTGTATTTTACTGTTGACTGTAAACCATTAATCCCCCCCCCAAGAAAGAAAAAAACAAAATAAAAGGAGCCCACATAAAACAGGGTGAGATCACTTTCAGTATCAAGGGCTGCGGTGGGGGGAGGGGGGCTGTGGTAGGGGTCACACAAGTAAATAATGAAGCTTGGCTGAGGCAGAGCCATTCACTGCAATCCAGTAAGGACGCGCAAGCATAAGCGCTTTAGCTCCGCATTACAGCCTTTCAGAGGAGACCGTGGACGTGTGACAGGAAATGACCAACACAAGAGAAAAAGCTGAGGAGAAGAGAATGAGACAGGAGAGTCAGAGGGTCAGACAGAGCAGTGTCTTAGTCTTAAGTCACTGGGTGTGCACTGGAAGTAACCAATCACTCTCTCTCTCTGTTAGGGAAATCATTATATCATTATGGGGATGACTTTTTTAAATTTTTAATAAACCAGTACTCCAAGAGACAGGCTCTGAACAATGACAATCTGTTCTCTTGCCTCTGAGGATATTGCATTTTAAGACTTCGAACGCTGACTGCACGGACCCCCTACTGGCAGAGAGCCACAGAATGAGGGAGGAAATTAAAAGGCTGAACTTCCTTTCAAGAGATGAGATGAGACGTGGGGGACAGACTGGGGAGGGGGGATAGACTGAGTCTGGGCTTTGCAGTGAAGCCCAAATCACGGCTCTGGAGCGCTCTGACATCCTGAGGTTCTGTGAGGTTAATCCCTGAAGCCACAACGTGGGGCTGTCGGGGAGCTGAGGACAAAGGGGGAGTCACTGGCAGGGGCTGCGGGCTGAGGGTCCCGTAGAGTGTGCATGTGAATGAGCCCTCAAGACACCACAGGGCAGTCATCTTGAGGGCTCACTGGCGAAGAAGCCCAGGCCCTACTCGGATCCTGCAGTCCCGCTTCCTGGGTGGGTCTTGGGCCTTGGATACAGGTGAGCAGAGCTGGTGGGGAAGCAGGTTAGCCATCTCCCCTGGTGCCCGAGGAGCCAGGAGTTTGTCCTCTGGGTGTCCATAGTCTGGATAGTATTCATGCAAAACTCTGCTTTCGTGGTCCACAAGTGGGGGCTCCTGAGGTTGTGCAGGATGGTGGCCTTGGCCAGGGCCAGGCCTTCTAGGCTCTGCAAGGTCTGGGGGTGGCTCTTTCACCACAGGAAGGCAGTGAAGGTGAGAGTCAGGTGCTGGGAAAAAGCTAATCACATTGCCCTTTTGCTTTTTAAATTATATCTATAGGATAGAAACAGCCAGAAATCGAGAGGGTCGAGAGGGGAGGGGAGACAGAGAGTGAGAGAGACACCTGTAGTCCTGCTTTCCCACTTGTGAAGCTTCCTGCCTGCAAGTGGAGACCAGGGGCTTGAACCCAGGGCCTTGCACACTGTAACTTAACCAGGTGCACCACTGCCCGGCCCCTCTACATTGGCCTTTTCAAAGGGCAGACTGTGTCAGGGATTCAGTGAGATAGACGTGGGATTCCATTTTCTTCTCAGATTCAGGTTACCAATGTGAACAAACACATTCATGACTTTCTGATGTTGTTGTCAGATGAATGCTGTTTCCACGTTGCGACTCACAGAATGGGGAAGGACAAGAAGGGAACTCTTTGGTCAAGTTAAGGGAGGAAACTGTGGTGAGAGGAACCAGCTGAACTTGTCCTTTTTATTAAGATACTCACAGCCTCAAACTATAGTTTAAAAGTTCTTGGCCCTTGGCCTCTTTCTCCAACAAAAGTGGATTCATACCCAAGGAAGGTGAATATACAGCTTGCAAAGCACCGAACATCCAAAAACTCAAAAGGTGCTTTAGAATCAGAGAGGGACTACCATTAAGTTTTATTCAGTACTGAAATCTAGAAATAAATCAGATTCTGCTAGTTACCTCAGGGGAAAAAAAAAGTCAGAAACGCATCAGCTCTATCTACATTGGCACTGAAGTTGCAGAGATGATGTACAGACTTGGCGAGACAGATTTTTACACCGAGGAAAGAAAACTTGGGAAGCATTTGCATTAGCAAACCAAATGGGAATCGTACGCCTCTGTCTTGTCCCTACAAAAGGGTTAAGCGCAGGTGGCACAAAGCGCAGGGACCGGCCTAAGGATCCCGGTTCCAGCCCCCGGCTCCCCACCTGCAGGGGAGTCGCTTCCCAGGCGGTGAAGCAGGTCTGCAGGTGTCTGTCTTTCTCTCCCCCTCTCTGTCTTCCCCTCCTCTCTCCATTTCTCTGTCCTATCCAACAACAACATCAGAAACAACAATAATGACTACAACAACAACAGAAAAATAGACAAGGGCAACAAAAAGTGAAAATAAATAAAAATGAAAAAAATATTTATATATATATAAAAAAAGACTGAGCTGACTGCCTGAGGGGGGTCCCCAGGGCCATCCTTCTGGGCAAGTCTTATTTACATCCATTTTACAAAGAGGAAATCAAGGGCTGTTCAAGGTCATAGTTAAAGGTACATTCAGAACCCCTGGAACTCTCACAAGTGCTAGAGGCAACAGCAAGTCCCTCAGAAAGACTCCCTAAGGGCAGGCCAACAACACGCATGTGGCCTGAGCTCCCGTGACATGAGTGAAATGTCTGAGTGACTGAAGGTCACGTGTCCCTCGGTGCCATTGCTGGAGGGGTCTCCCCTTTCTCTGAATTCCTGTCCCATTTCCTGTCTTGACCTTTCAACTGAACACTTGACTGTGGACCGTTTTGGATCCTCTCCTGCTTCGCTAACGAGACTATAAAGTCCTGGGGAGCAGGGACCACGATTTCTATTCGTTTTTGTTCTCCCTAGTGCTGACTGCATGACAACAAGACAAGCTGACAAGGTGACAAGTGAAGGTTCTGCCAATAAATCTATGACATTCAATGGCTGGTAAAGTCATAAAGACACTCCAGGCTACCTCTGTGGAGCCGGTGGCTGTGGGGATGCAGGGAGTGTGTGGCAGGGAGGCTAATCTGATCCCCTACGTGTGGACACCATGGGAATCCTGGGAGGTAAACCACAGCCACTGCTTTCTGACGTCTGCCCTTCCTTTACTGCAGCTGTGTGCTGTCCTGCCCCTTGTCCCTTGCTATGACAGAGCTCCTACTGCTGACAGGAACATAAACCCTCTTTTCCTGCTGAATCCCTGTGGGAGGCCAAGCTCTAGACCCAGCACTGGGGCCCACTCCACCAGCTACTCAGCCACAAAGCAGGGGGTTTCATGAGTTTGGTGACTTTAATTGTAGATGTGAGTGAGCGCAGGCACTCGGGGCACAACAAGACCGCTGCGCCTTTCACCCTGGCTTTAAATTTAGGGTGCCAGACCTAAAGGCTGATATATCTCATGACATCCTGGCCGTGTTCAGATGTCAATGCTCTGGTGACAAACAGCAGTAGCAATCTATCGTGGATACTTCTTACTTTTTCTTTTCTTTTTTCTTTCTTTTTTTTATTGTTGTTATTATTGATGTTGTCGTTGTTGGATAGGACAGAGAGAAATGGAGAGAGGAGGGGAAGACAGAGAGGGGGGAGAGAAAGACAGACACCTGCAGACCTGCTTCACCCCTGTGAAGTGACTCCCCTGCAGGTGGGGAGCCTGGGGATTGAGCCAGGATCCTTCTGCCAGTCCTTGCGCTTCACACCGTGTGTCCTTAATCCGCTGCGCAAACCGCCGGACTCCCCATTCTTTTTTCTTTTTTTAAACAAGACTCAGTATGATCCTTTCCAGATGAATTTTGTTTTAAGGTCCACAGACATCTTTATTTTTCTTTAAAAGTTCTGTTAAAGCCTACTTCTCCCAGACAATACTTTTAATTCACTTACATGTTATGGAGCTCAGGCAAAAATTACTAAAGCCATGGATTCCGTGGAACATACCTAAAATAGACTTCCTAGCTTCTTCCAACATGAAGAACCCCTAGTTTTATCTTATCTATTCTTACCTTTAGATTTCTATTTATTAAATAATTTGTTCTGCTTTCTGTCTTACCGCCTGTCAGCCACCAAGTTGCAGGCGCTACTGTGATGCCATCCTGACTTCCCCAGGTAGATGACCTCACCAATGTATCCTAAAACTCCACCTCCCCAGAGCCCTGCCCCACTAGGGAACTACAGAAACAGGCTGGGGGTATGGGTCAACCTGCTAATGCCCATGTCCAGTGGAGAAGCAATTACAGAAGCCAGACTTTCAACCTTCTGTACCCCATAAAGACCTTTGGTTTATGCTCCCAGAGGGATAAAGAATAAGGAAGCTTCCAATGGAGGGGAGGGGGTATGGAATTCTGGTGACGGGAATTGTGTAGAATCGTACCCATATTATCTTACAATCTTGTTAAGTTATTATTAAGTCACTAACAAAACAAAACAAAACAAAACAAAATCAAATCCACCTCCACACTCCTCATAGTCCATGTGTGTGTGTCTATCCCCGCTCTGTCCCCTTCTTGCTCCTCCAGTCTCTAGTGTCACAGCCCCCAGCCCCTGGCTAAGTGCAGAGCCCCCTTTTCATGGGAAGGAGGTATGTGTGTGTCTGAAAGCACTTACCCAGAGGGAGGTGGGAGTGCAGCGGCCTCCAGGGGAGGCTGTGTTCCCCTTTTCTGTCACCTTCATGCCGCAGCTCTGGGCCTGTGGCCACTCTGGCTCTTCTTCCACTTGCTGTTCACTTTTGTTCTTTTGTTTTCTTATGATCTGTGGGGGGCGGAGGGACACACAAGGTTATGTTATTGGGAGCTGTGTGGAGTCCTTCTTCCTTTTTTTTTTCTTTTATTATTGGAATAGAGACATAGAAATTGAGAGGGGAGGAGAAGATAGAGAGGAAGAGAGACAGAGAGACAGCTGCGGACTCACTTCACCATTTGTGAGGCTTTCCCCTTGCAGGTGGAGATCAGGGGCTTGAACCTGGGACCTTGTGCACTGTAATGTGTGCGCTTAACCAGGTGCACCACCACCTGGTTCCACCCACACACTTTTTTTTTTTTTTAACCTCCAGAGTTATCATTGGGGCTTGGTCCAGGCACTAGGAATCCACTTGCTTCCGGAAGCCATTCCCCCCTCCCTCCCAAACTTTATTCAATAGGGCAGAACAATTGAGAGGGTGAGGTGGTGATAGAGAGGGAGACAGAAAGATAAGACACTTGCACACCTGCTTTGCTGCAATGATGCAACCCACCTGGGGGGGGGGTGGAGGGCTCGAACCCAGATCCTTGTGCAGGTCCTTGAGCTTAATACTATGTGTACTTAACTGTGTGCACCACTGCCTGGTCCTCCTTGGGATTTTTTTTTTTTTAAAGTCACACACAAGTATGGTTTCAGCAAAATTCCAGTTTGGTTGGATCTGCACAGTGAGCTCCTAGAACATTCTAGAACATTTCACAGTTTATAAATGCACCTTTTATGATGCGAACAACTTCGACTCAATGTGTCAGACTCTGTGCTAAGTGCTTTACTGTGTTTGATCCTCAAGTTCATTTGAATCCTCCATTTTACAGATGAGGACACAGGCCCTGTGAGGAAGTGGTCAGTTTGAGGACACAAAGCCCGGAGCAGTGTAGCCAGATTTCAAACCCAGAGTTTCTGATTCTGAATACTGACTGCTGACAACACTGGGAAGCCCTGAGGGAGAGTCCTCAGTGACGCTTTCAGTTCTTTGGCATCACATGCTACATTGGGTTTTGTCATTTGGGCTTATAGGTCTCTGGGTTCTCAGCTGTACAGGAAGGAAGTAGCTTAAAAAAAAGTGCTGAGCTGTTCCCCCCCCCCCCCGCCCCAAATGGGCATCAGTGACTTTTTAGAGCAAAGAGGATGATGAAGAGGGAGCTGAGGAGTCTGGGACAGCAACAGGCAGAGGGCTCATATCCAGGCACTGACCCGGGGGCTGGTCAGGGCCTATCCCCTACCTCCAGAGCTGGGATGTGGCCCAGATGCCACCGGGATTTCAGATTTTCTATGAACCAGCGGCCTCCCACTCCTCCTAGTCACCCCCCTCCCCCCCCCCCCCCCCCGTGCTGCTTTCCAGTCCTCCCCACCCTGAGTATTTGGGGGCAGATGACTTGCCTACTAGTCTACGGGTCTTCGGCTGTAAGTGCAGGGGGGAGGAATCTGGAAGGAATGTGGGTGGAACTGCGTTTGGATGAAGTATGTAGGGGGTTCTCTGGTTGGGTGAGTGAGTGTGGCCTGCTGAAGTAGCCTGAGGATATCTGATTCTTGAGGCAGGTGTCCTAAGTGGGGGTGTGAGTAGGTCTGTTGGATGGAGCCCTTAATTGGTGGGTCCGTGCAAGCAGTTTGTGTTGGAACTGAACTTAACTGTAGGACACACAGTGAAACATACAAATCCTTGTTTAATGCTACAGATTCGATGGGGCGGGGGTGGCGGAGGCTGACTTCTCAGTGGTAATGAACCGATAAACCTAGGACACGGAGGTGACTACACAGTTTATCAGCAAGAGTGAACAGAAGACAGTGATGCAACCCACATATGGAAAAATGCTCAGTCACTGACTAAAACACAAAGACAACAGTGAGATAGCACTTCACTCCTATGAGAATGTCACACATCAGAAATAAAAGCGACAACAAATGCTGGAGAGGTTGTGGGGACAAAGGTACCTTCTTGCCCTGCTGATGGGAATGTAAGTTGGTCCAACCCCATGTGGAGAACAGTCTGGAGAACTCTCAGAAGGCTAGAAGTGGACTACCCTATGACCCTGCAATTCCTCTCCTGGGCATATAACCTGAGAAGCCAAACACACCCATCCACAAAGATCTGTGTACACCTATGTTCACAGCAGCCCAAGTTGTAGTAGCCAAAACCTGGAAGCAACCCAGGTGTCCAACAATAGATGAGTGGCTGAGAACGTTGTGGTCTAGATACACAATGGAATACTACTCAGCTATTAAAGCTGGTGATTTTGCCTACTTGACCTCATCTTGGATGGAGCTTGAAGGAATCCTGTTAAGTGAGATAAGTCAGAGACAGAAGGATGAATATGGAATGATCTCACTCACAGGCAGAAGTTGAAAAGCAAGATCAGAAGGGAAAACACGAAGCAGAACTTGGACTGGAGTTGGTGTCTTGCACCAAAGTCAAACACTCTGGGGTGGGGGGAGTGTTCAGGTCTTGGAACATGATGGTGGAGGAGGACCTGGTGGGGGAGGTGGTAGAGTGTTCTGTAAAAACTGAGAAATGTAACACTAGCTTAATCCCCAATGCAATCCCTCTGTAGTCCTTCCCCAGAGCACAAAAGGCAACAGCAAGAAGGCTCAGAGACAGTACTAAATCCAGCCAGTGGTGCCCATGGTCTTTCTCCCTCAAGCTCACCAGAGACCGACCAGTCCTGCCCAGAAGACAGTGAAGCCACCTGGATACCTACCTTCTGCAGGATTGTTGTGGCCAGCTCCTCAGTCAGCTCTTCCTTATGGCCCCGGAGGTAACTGGCCTCGTTCTGCTTGTCCTGTGGAGGAGAGGGGAGGAGAGGATGGCTACACACTTGGGGCTGGGGCTGGAGGCTTGCTATCACTCTCCTGGGAGTCCTGGCCTCACAGGCAGGGGAAGCTTGGGCCCTGCTCAAGTCAAGGATGAGCACTGTGATGTTTTCTGACGACCTGAGTTTTTTCCTGGTGCTCAGGACTGGCCCCGCCCCAATGCCTGCCTCCAGGAGGAGAGCGGATATCATACCAGGCTGTCCCCAAAGGCTTCTGCTTTGGAAATGGCCTCCTCAATGGCTTCTTCTGCCACTCGTAGGGCGACAGCCAATGTGTCCATCATACTATGTCCTAAACAGGAGACAGAACACAGGACACTTTCTGAAAGGGAATGACAGGTCAAATGATGGTTACATGTCAAGAGCTCCCCCCCCCCCAGCCCCCCCAGATCTTCCAAGGACTCTGGAATCAGTCCCATACTGCTAGCCTGGTATGCAACCCCTGGCCCTTCTTCCCAGGCTCTGGAATCAGTGCCATACTGCTAGCCTGGTATGCGACCCCTGGCCCTTCTTCCCAGGCTCTGGAATCAGTGCCATACTGCTAGCCTGGTATGCGACCCCTGGCCCTTCTTCCCAGGCTCTGGAATCAGTGCCATACTGCTAGCCTGGTATGCGACCCCTGGCCCTTCTTCCCAGGCTCTGGAATCAGTGCCATACTGCTAGCCTGGTATGCGACCCCTGGCCCTTCTTCCCAGGCTCTGGAATCAGTGCCATACTGCTAGCCTGGTATGCGACCCCTGGCCCTTCTTCCCAGGCTCTGGAATCAGTGCCATACTGCTAGCCTGGTATGCGACCCCTGGCCCTTCTTCCCAGGCTCTGGAATCAGTGCCATACTGCTAGCCTGGTATGCGACCCCTGGCCCTTCTTCCCAGGCTCTGGAATCAGTGCCATACTGCTAGCCTGGTATGCGACCCCTGGCCCTTCTTCCCAGGCTCTGGAATCAGTGCCATACTGCTAGCCTGGTATGCGACCCCTGGCCCTTCTTCCCAGGCTCTGGAATCAGTGCCATACTGCTAGCCTGGTATGCGACCCCTGGCCCTTCTTCCCAGGCTCTGGAATCAGTGCCATACTGCTAGCCTGGTATGCGACCCCTGGCCCTTCTTCCCAGGCTCTGGAATCAGTGCCATACTGCTAGCCTGGTATGCGACCCCTGGCCCTTCTTCCCAGGCTCTGGAATCAGTGCCATACTGCTAGCCTGGTATGCGACCCCTGGCCCTTCTTCCCAGGCTCTGGAATCAGTGCCATACTGCTAGCCTGGTATGCGACCCCTGGCCCTTCTTCCCAGGCTCTGGAATCAGTGCCATACTGCTAGCCTGGTATGCGACCCCTGGCCCTTCTTCCCAGGCTCTCTTTCTCACTGATCAGCCATTCCTCTTTTCTTTTTAATTTTTTAAAAAATTACCTTTATTTATTTATTGGATAGAGACCATCAGAAATGGACAGGGAAGGGGGAGAGAGGGAGACAGAGATACCTGTAATACTGCTTCACCACTTGGAAAGCTTTTCCCCTGCAGGTGGGTACCGGGGGCTAGAACTGGGCCCTTGTGCTTTTTTACATAATATGTGCACTCAAACTGGCTGCCCGTTTTTTTTTTCATGGTTCCATCATCTTGTTCCTCCTCTTTGGTCCCTTGCTCCCTGTCTAAGCTGGTGTATGGGAATACCCAGGTTCCTACAATGAATAACTTTTTTTCGACCAACTCTTTTCACTGTTCACTGGATGCTGGTTGGAGGGCTGGGTGTACCTCCATCAGAGCCAGTGCGGCTCTAAATCTCTGCCCTGCCCATGCGACATTCTCAGAGAACAAGAAACAACTCTGATCACGGAAGGATTAAGGACAATCAGACAAAAGGAACTTAGTATAAGAAATATATGTTCATCTATTTTCTTGTGGATCTGACATATTGGGTGTGATGACAGTGAAGAAAGACAATAAATGTTCTAAGAGGCAGAGAGAAATTGAAAGGGGAGAGGGAGATTGAGAGGGAGAAACACAGAAAGACACCTGCAGCCCTGCTTCACCACTTGTGAAGCTTTCCCCCTGCAAGTGGGGACTAGGGACTTGAACCTGAGTCCTTATGCATTGTAATGTGTGCAATTAACTAGATGTGTCACCGCCTGGCCCCAAGGTACATATGATTTAATGCAAATACAAAGTCCTGCTATTAGATTCCAAATCAATAATATCAGTCACAAAGATTGACTCTGTGCTGGCCCCTGCCAGACCAAGTATCACCGTCATCATCACAGTTAATGCTGACAACAATCTACTGTGAGTTACTTTATTACACACGAGATGACTAGAACAGAAAGGCTAAGTCACTCACCCAAGCTGACACAGTGAGACACTGAAGAGAGCTGAGATTTGAATTTAGAATTCTATCTCTAAAAACCTTCAGTTTAAATCACAAACGTGAAATGATACAAGCTGATGTGACTCAAATGCACACCGTTACCGCTGTGATGACTGTGTTTTCTGGACATGACAATAGGAGGAGGTTTCCTTACAACAGAGGATTTTGACAGATAATAAAATTATGGTTTGGAGCTAAGTGTTTGGAAGAGTTCTGCACCCTGAGCTACTAAATTTTGCTGCCTCTTTTTTTTTTTATTCTTATTTTGATAAAGAGCGAGACAGCGAAATCAAGAGGGAGAGAAAGAGAGAACCATTTGCGGAACTACTCCACCATTTGTGATGCTTCTTCTCCTGCAGGTGGGGGTTGGGGGTTTGAACCTGGGTCCCCATCCTTTTTTTTTTTTTCCTTTTCTTCTCTTAATTCAGAAGAACCACAACATTATCCGACACATGTGATGTGAGAATTAGACGTTGAACCTTGCGCTTGGGAGTCTTGACACTATTCACTGCATCACTGTGCGCTTCTTACTTGAAGGTGAGAATTTCTGTCAGCCCCCTTCTTAGTTTACCCCAGAAGTCCTGGTCACACTGGGCACAAGAATGTCGCTGGTGAGCAGGGACTTGGTGCCTGGGCTTCCTGATGCTTAAGCTCAGCCTCCTGCCTCCATCTGCATTCTACTCATCATTAATTAACACAGTCACATTTCCTGAGAACAGCCTCGATTCTTTGTAAAATGTGACAAGGTGTAAAAACATCAACTCATTAATTAACTCATCTCTCAATTACAATTTTTTTTTTTTTTGCCTCTAGGGTTATTGCTGGGGCTTGGTGAATCCACTGCTCTTGGAGACCATTTTCCCCCCTTTTGTTGCCCTTGTTGTTTTATCATTGTTGTGGTTATTATTATTGTTGTTGTTGCTGTTGTTGGATAGGACAGAGAGAAATCGAGAGAGGAAGGGAGACAAGAGGGGTAGAGGAAGACAGATACCTGTAGACCTGTTCACCACCTGTGAAGCGACTCCCCTGCAGGTGGGGAGCCTGGGGCTCAAACCAGGATCCCTACGCCGGTCCTTGCACTTTGCGCTGCATGCGCTTAACCCGCTATGTTACCACCTGATTCCCTCAATTACAATTTTTAATACAAGCTTCTTTGACTCTCAAAGACACAATTGTAGGCAGATAGTGGCACTGAGCAAACATCCTAAAATTGCAAGGCTGGTCCCATGAGGGTCAAGGAGATAAAACCAGATCAGTACCTCACAGGCCTATGACGATGGCCCAGACAGAGCTGTGTGTGGGCAGCCTCGTCCAAACATCAGCACACATCAGGATGGCTGTGTGAACACACACTTTTCCTCAATATTTTTCAATCAGTAGGCTATACAAGTTCATCTGTGAAGGTACTAAGTGCTCTGTGGAGAGATTTTTGTCTCTTCCATCTCTCTCCTCTCATAGGTTCATCTATGTATTTTCTAAATTCTCAACAAACCAAAGTTTACCAAGTACCCCCTCAGTGCCAGGCTCTGTGAAGGTCCCTAGTGATGTCCCCATGAACTCAGGGCTCATGACTCGGGGTGAGGCTGAAGCAGAGCAGTGAAGATGTTTTGGCTGAAGTAAAAGCCTGGCTGTTGTTTCTGAGAGAAAAACTGGCAAATTGTGAGGAAGGAGAAGACTGGTTTACAAAGCCCAGAGGACCAGTCTGTGGTGGGGCTGCTGAGTTTGAGTCATCTTAACTAGGGGCTCAGTTTTTTAGTCAAGTATTCATTTAGTTATTGTTATAAAAGGATATCTTTTAAAAATATTTATTTATTCCCTTTTGTTGCTCTTGTTTTTTTTTTATTGTTGTTGTTGTTATTGATGTCATCATTGTTGGATAGGACAGAGAGAAATGGAGAGAGGAGGGGAAGACAGAGAGGGGGAGAGAAAGATAGACACCTGCAGACCTGCTTCACTGCCTGTGAAGCAACTCCCCTGAAGGTGGGGAGCCGGAGGCTTGAACTGAGATCCTTACTTATACCAGTCCTTGCACTTTGCGCCACATGTGCTTAACCTGCTGTGCTACCACCTGACTCCCAAAGGTAAAAGGTATATCTTTTTTTAAAAAAAAACAGTTATATAATCTCTCTCTCTCTCTTAGAGAGAGAGAGTGAGAGAGCGATGAAGAATATGAACCACAATGTGGCTTCAGCATATTAGATGCTAGGAAGTGAACTCAGGACCTCACCATTGCAAATCCTTCACTCTTGTTTTCCAGGCTACTCCTTGGCGGCTCTGAAGGTACTATGTGGATACGACTGACTCCTACAAAAGTTGAATTTAAGTGAAAATAGATTATCCTCCTATCTGTGAGCAGGCTTCAGTCAGTTGGTTGAAAGGCCTGAGCAACAAAATCTGAGAGGAAATTCTACCTTAAGACTGAAGCATCAACTCCTACTTGAGTTTCCAGCTTGTTGGGCTCTAGATTCTGGGCTTGTCAGAAACCTTGTCCTTAAAGGAAATCTCTCTGAGGCCAGACAGCAGCTGGCTTGCTGAGCAGGGTGTGTGTGTTGCTATGTGTGTGACTCAAGTTCAAGCCTCAGCGTCAGATGGGAGGTGTTACGGCATTGGGGGGAAATTCTGACACAGCACTCTCTCTCTCTCTCTCTCTCTCCCTCTAAATATAAAAAAGTGGCCTTGAGCAGTAACTGAGGGCCCCGCTAAGGCAGCGAACTCTGGGAGAGCAGGGGAAGAGAAGAGACTGGAGGGGGCTTTGGGTTCCCGGTGCGTGTGGCGGTAAAGGACCGCGGTGGAGGGGTGTGAGAGGGTTTTGCAGGTATCTGTCATGGGGAGGTTTGAATTTGTACCCATGTGTCCACAAATGTACTGTGATTATCCATTACCATCCTGTAAGATAAAAAAAAGAGAAGAAATAGTAGTAACAAAATGGCTCTCTCTGTGTATATAGCTTACTGATTCTGCTTTTCTAGAGAAACCTGATCGATACTAATGGTCACTGAAACTACTATTAATACAGGAAAGTTGTTGGCAGGGAGGACTCAGGCCATGGGCTTCAGACTGGAAAGAAGATGACAGAAATGGAGCTCCAGTTGATAGGGATTTGAATGACAGGGTGGAAGTTGGGAGGAGGGCCTGTGGCAGAGGTAACTCTCCTGTGTGGGCCTCAGCAGGGGCCTTGGTTCTCAGTACACAGGGCATTAAGGAGCTGAGCTGTTGGCAAAGGTTTAGATTTTTAATTTTTTTTTTATAATCTTTGATAGAGACAGCGAGATATTGAGAGGGAAGGGGAAGACAAAGAAGAAGAGAGAGAGAGAGACACCCGTGGCCCTTCTTCACCACTTGCAAAGCAAAGCTGTCCCCCTGCAGGTGGGGACTGGGGCCTTGAACCCAGGTCCTTGCACACTGCAACACGTGTGCTCAACCAGGTGCACCCCTCCGCCCTTTTGAAGGTCTAGTTGTTTTAGTTGTAACATGACAGACGGTCCAGGTAGGCGTTGAAATCAGCCTGTGGCTATGCCACATTTCGTCCCTCAAGGGAAGTTCGATGCTATCCACCATACAATTAAACTCTTTTACCTGATTTTACCCATCCTCCCATTACCTTTCTTTTTTTTTTTTTTAAATTTTTTTATTCATAAAATGGAAATATTTACAAGACCATAGGATGACCACAGGGGTACAATTTCACACAATTCCCACCAACAGACCTCCGTATCCCACCCCCTCCCTTGAAAGCTTTCCTGTTCTTTATCCCTCTGGGAGTCTGGACCCAGGGTCCTTGTGGGGTTGCTTAAGGTGGAAGGTCTGGCTTCAGTAATTGCTTCCCCACTGAACATGGGTATGTGTTGGCAGGTCAATCCATACTCCCAGCCTGTGTCTCTCTTTCCATAGTGGGGCAGGAGCCTGGGGAGGCAGGGCTCCAGGATACATTAGTGGGGTCGTCTGCCCAGGGAATTCACCCATTGCCTTTCTTTTTGGTAACCACGAACCGGTGTTTAGTCTAACAGAGTTTATTTGAAATGAGTCATTTTTTTCCCCGCGTTTAACCTCTGCTCTAGGGGCACCATTATATTTGTATGAAAAAGTAGAAGTTAATTGGAAAACAATACATTCTTTATAAGAATATTCATTTTTTATTGTTGTTATTGATGTCATTGTTGTTGGATAGGACAGAGGGAAATGGAGAGAGGAGGGGAAGACAGAGGGGGAGAGAAAGACAAACACCTGCAGACCTGCTTCACTGCTTGTGAAGTGACTCCCCTACATGTGGGGAGACGGGGGCTCAAACCAGGATCCTTACACCGGTCCTGGTGCTTTGTGCCACCTGTGCTTAACCTGTTGCGCTACTGCCCGACTCCCTATATGAATATTTTTAAAGGAATCACAAATGATATTGATTGCTATGTTTTTTTTAATGGATGTTTTTTTAAAAAAAATTATTTAATTATTATTGGATGGAGAAAGATAGATAAATAGGGAGACCTACAGCCCTGCTTCAACACTCATGAAGCTTCTTCCCTGCAAGTGGGGACCAGGGCCTTGAACCTGGGTCTTTATGCACTGTAGTGTGAGCACTTAACCATCTGCACCACCACCTGGCCCCTTTGATTGCTGTGCTTTAACTTGAGAACACCCACTAGTTGATCATACAATGGCTACACAGCTAATACCTCTGTAAGTCACATTTTGTATATATACACCATGTTTTAGGATAGACCCATATAAATGATAATGACAGGAAGACCAACAGAGACGCCTAGGTAGCAATGAATCCCTGTAGGCAGGGGATCCATGTAACTGGACACCATTAATAGCATCTGAAGGCATTTCTAGTCCCCCACTGACAGTAAGCTCTTAAACAACCTCACCTTCTGAATGCCTATAAAATGTTGAATCACTGCCAGATATACTTCCTTCATTCTCAAGGTTTGCATCAAAGAAATTTCCTCCTAGAGAAGAGAGGGGGTGAGGGAAAAAGAGATTAGAAAGCATGGATTCACTGTCACCGAACTAGCAGACGGTTGGTTATCTGCTTTGATTAAATTGGCCTTGAAAACAGGGCTAGGCAGTCACCCAGTCCCATAATAATGCTACAAGTTTTTGACCAGTCACATTATTTTTCTCTTCATAATGATTCCCAGCCTATCACCACTGCCACCACCAACGTACTTCAGGAGGCAATGTGGAATCAAAGACAGAACAGATGAAATTCTGAGAGATACAAAGTCAATTCCAGAACCCGCATATTGTGAGTCACGTGACCATGACCAAGTTGCTTGATCTCTCTGACATTCAGAACTCTGTTTACAATTGGGGGTGAGACTTGGCATGTCTGGTCTTCAGAGAGAGAGAGAGATAGGTAAGTCACAACATCTGATCTTTAAAGGACTACTATTCTCTGACTTTCTCCCATCTGAACACACAACACTATTTTTTAAAAATCGCTCTCTCATGTCATACATCAGCAAAGGTAACAGCAGCAAATGCTGGAGAGGGTGTGGGGTCAAAGGGAGCCCTCTGCACTGCTGGTGGGAATGTAAATTGGTCCAACCTCTGTGGAGAACAGTCTGGAGAACTCTCAGAAGGCTAGAAATGGACCTACCCTATGATCCTGCAGTTCCTCTTCTGAGGATATATCCTAAGGAACCCTACACACCCATCCAAAAAGATCTGTGTACACATATGTTCTTGGCAGCACAATTTGTAATAGCCAAAACCTGGAAGCAACCCAGGTGTCCAACAATAGATGAGTGGCTGAGCAAGTTGTGGTATGTGTGTGTATACACACAGACACACACACACACACACAGAGACACACACACACACACACACACACACACACACACACACACACTGGAATACTACTCAGCTATAAAAAATGGTGACTTCACCATTTTCAGCCGATCTTGGATGGACCTTGAAAAAATCACGTTAAGTGAAGTAAGTCAGGAACAGAAGGATGAATATGGGATGATCTCACTCTCAGGCCGAAGTTGAAAAACAAGATCAGAAGAGAAAACACAAGTAGAATACGAACTGGAATTGGCATATTGCATCAAAGTAAAAGACTCTGGGTGGTTAGGGGGGAGAATACAGGTCCAAAAAGGATGACAGAGGATGTAGTGGGGACTTGTATTGTTATATGGAAAACTAGGAAATGTTATGCACTTACAAACTATTGTATTTACTGTCAAATGTAAAACATTAATTCTCCAATAAAGAAATTAAAAAAATAAATAAAATCTCTCTCTCTTTTACTGTGACCAGCCTCACTTTATTTTTTAAAATGTTTTCCTGCTCTTCTTTGGCTTATTATGGTGCTGGCTCATTAAAAAAGGATTTGGGGGACCATGCGGTGGCATACTGGGTTAAGCACACATAATACAAAGTGCAAGGATACACACAAGGATCCCAGTTCGAGCTCCTGGGTCCCCACCTGCAGGGGAGTCACTTGTGAAGCAATGAAGCAGGTCTGCAGGTGTCTATCTTTCTCTCTCCCTCTCTATCTTCCCCTCCTCTCTCAACTTTTCCCTGTCTTAACTAATAAATATTGAAAAAAAAAAAGCTGGCCACCAGGATTGACAGACACAGAGAAAGAGACAAGAGCAGTGCTTAGTACTGGTTTATGGGGGACAGAAACTAGTTGAGGCACGAAAATGTGTTGTGCTACCATTGTGCTATCTCCTCGCCAACCTAACTTTCTATACGGTGTGCAGAAAAAAAAAAACTCATTTTATTTTCACACATTTGCTGATGAGTACCATCTTAGAAAGAATCTCCTGTCTGCATGTTTCTATGTCCATTAAAGGGCACGAATAATATTAAATCCACCGACTGCAGTATTTCTGTGACATACTGTAGCCACCATATACTTGGGAAGACTGAACTCATGCAATACAGAGGGTGTCAGATGTGCCTGGCATCGAACCATCCTTTGAGAACACAGAAACGAGGATGCTGTTACCTCCACAGGGCCCATCAGGAGAGTGGCTTCAGGAAGCATCACCCAAATACACTGTGGCAAGTCATGAGACTGAAACCAGAGGAAGGAAGTGGTGAGTAGCCACAGTGGACCCAGGCCATACATTTGCTTGAACTATGGCAGATAGTTATTCCTAGGAAATCTCTATCCTGTGAAATGGACACTTGGAAGTTACAAAGACTGTACTGGATCACTTGGGATTCAATCCACATGCTCCATTTGTGTGTGGGGCCTTACAGAGAAAAGAGATGGGAACTATGCTCTGTTCTTTAAGATTCTCCTCACATACTGACTGCTTACCCCCTCCCCCTGCATTGTGCATTGAGTTGCAGAGAATACCTACGAGGCTTGGATTTGTAAGTAGGTAAGAAGGTACATTAATCAGACTGGAAACGTATCAGGAGGCAAACAAGGAAGGGTGCCTCAATTCTACTATGGAATTTCTTGAGTTAAGGAGAAAACTTAAAGAAGAACCAGTAAAGAGAAGATTAAAATACATGTCGAAACCTTTCTCAGCACTGCCTTTCCCTGGTTAGAGGATCCTCGAGTAGTCTGAAAGGCAGCTTCTAACAATGTCCTCAAAAGGTTCTAATGTTTTGCTATGTTTACTGTTACATCCTATTTCCCCTCATGTCTCAGTGACTATAATTAACTTTAGATAAGGCACAAACAAAAACTTTAAGAATGTAACAATGTAAAATAATGATGGTGAAAAAGGTTCAAATAGATGAATAAGACTTCCCTTGTTTTCATGGATAAAAAGCTCTGACAAGTGGGAGTTGGGTGGTAAGTGCAGTGGGTTAAGTGCAGGTGGCGCAAAACACAAGGACTGGAGCTGAAGGATCCTGGTTCGAGCCCCAGACTCACCACCTGCAGGGGAGTCACTTCACAAGCAGTGAAGCAGGTCTGCAGGTGTCTATCTTTCTCTCTCCCTCTCTGTCTTCCCCTCCTCTCTCCATTTCTCTCTATCCTATCCAACAACAATAACAGCAACAATAATAACTACAGCAATGAAAAAAAAGCTCTAACAAGTGATGAAAGAAATCTGTCATTAGATCATTAGATAGAAAAAAGAACCTTTTTGGGGAGGACTTCCTACTGATATGCTGTATCTGATATAGGTGATGGAGAATATGACTTCTCACTGTAATTACAGTGGCTGTCTTAACTGCAGAAGGCATTATGGGTAGCATTCACCCTGGAAACTCTCAGAAAGGAAGCTGATACTCTTCTAACTCTCCTATTATATCAAACTCTGGTTCTGGTATGAAGAGAATTCTGGAGATCGAATGAAAGTAAGAGAATATCTTTTGAATATCTTTGTCTATGCAACCAAAGAAAGGTGGCTTTCGACACTTTACGCCTTAAAGATTCCAAAAGAAAATTGTAACTTCTGGGGATCCGGAATTAAAATGTCTACAGTTGTCAGAAATACATCGGTTTTCCTAGATCCTGACACATCCAGGCAACTGGAGATGCTGGAACCCAAGGATTCAGAACTAAACAGAATCTCTGAAAGGTCAAATTTGCTAGCGGAGGAGGACATTGCTCATGGATGCCCTCGACTATGAATGAAGAACACGCAGTTTCTATTGGGAGAAGGTCACCTCTTTGTGTAGGCTCATAGGTTTGGGAGGATTGTACATGGTGAGAGAGGGAATGGTGAGAGAGGGAAGAGGAACCTGCCTATAAGCCAGATCAGCCAGTTCAACCTTAGCTAGCAGTGGGGTGACAGGCATCACAGTCAGATGGTTCTCACATCCTTAAGGACAATCTTGGGTTAGATGCTTTTAGAAAGTTCTGCTCCTCACTCAAGTGATAGTTAAGTAACTTTCTGTGTCTCAGATGAATGTGTCCCAGTGGACAAAGCCTTCTTCCATCCCAGTTGCCCACCAAAGACTCTCAGAGTAGTGGGTAGCACACACACCTAGCACGTCACAGCATGCTCCACTCTCCAGCCGGTGCTTCCTGTACAGGTTCTTCAGGACCTTGGCGCTGCCGAAACGTTTGAAGCGGCTCTTCACATTGTTGTAGAACCATTCCAGAGACTGGGTTCTCAGAAGCCTGAGGAAGATACAGAGTAAGAGCACAGAAGAATTAGGATTTAAGAAATACTAGTCAAACAGTGGATTCTGAGAGGGACCACAACCCTCTGCAACTCTTTCTTTTTTTAAAAACTTTTTTTTTTATTAATATTTATTTATTTTCTTTTGTTGCCCTTGTTTTTTTTATTGTACTTATATCTTGTTGTTATTGATGTCATCCTTGTTAGATAGGACAGAGAGAAAGGGAGAGAGAAGGGGAAGACGGAGAAGGGGAGAGAAAGACACCTGCAGACCTGCTTCACCACTTGTGGAGTGACTCCCCTGCAGGTGGGGAGCTGGGGGCTCGAACTGGGATCCTTAACACTGGTCCTTGAGCTTTGTGCCACCTGTGCTTAACCCGATGCACTACCGCAGGACTCCCTCTGCAGCTCTTTCTATTCAGATGCAATTTCTTTCTTTAATCCTTGGGTCTGGGTTGGCTGGTGACTCACTCTGACTATTGAGAGGGCAACTGTAGGGGCCTTCAGCTAGGCAGTGTCTCTCTCGGAAATCCTGCCACCGGTGGCCATGTAAACAGACCCAGACTAGCCCTGGAGATGATGGGAACCCTAGTCCAATCATCCCCCTTCTCCTGCCTACGGTGGCCATGTAAACAGACCCAGACTAGCCCTGGAGATGATGGGAACCCTAGTCCAATCATCCCCCTTCTCCTGCCTACGGTGGCCATGTAAACAGACCCAGACTAGCCTTGGAGATGATGGGAACCCTAGTCCAATCATCCCCCTTCTCCTGCCTACTATGGTACCAACTTGTGCCAGCTGAGTGAGGCCACTGGCTGTTAACTGACCAGAGACACCTGAGTGACCTGAGGTAAGCCCAGCAGAACCAGGTACTTGAGTCCCCACACAGAGCCGGTTGACAAATGCTTGCCCTTGACAGTCACCAATGGATAACTTTTGTTTACTAGTAGGCTTTATATCTGACACTCTTACTGCACTAACAACATTTCTAATTCAGCTTGGCGAAATTAAAAGCACAAGAGAGACAGAGCAAGATTTCTGCAGCCTCTTACTCGGCACTGGAGCACTGTGGGAAGGCAGGTTCTCGGTCAGAAATAAATCGGCCAGCATGGCTGATTTATTCCTGTTTATTTTATTTCCCATTATGTTTGAGAAGAACGCATTTATAAACTCCTCTCGTCCTAAGAATAGCTTCTGTTATTGTCCTTACTATGAATGTACCGATGCATACTCATTTCCGAAAAATAGGGAAATAAATAAAGATGCCCATTCAACGGGCAACAAGCAAACATATATCTGCTCTCCCTCCTCTGATGCCAGTGAAATATGAGAAGACATACAACAAGAAATCTACCCAGATACAGAGTGGATGTGAGGGAAGAATCAGAATTTGACAGATTTCTGGAAAGCTGAAAGCGAATGTTAGCATAATAGCAAGAGGAAAAATGTACTTCAAAACAGACAGAACTAGGACTTCAAGATGGAAAGACTGAGTTTAGAGTTGATTGGAAGAGGGAACTTGTACTCAGAAAGTAAATCGAACAACTGTGTAGACAATAGTGAGGCTTCTTGGCCTCCATTCCTATTTCCAAACACATGAAGAGTTATAGTCCTAGGATGCTCTGTCCTAGTTCTCTAATAAAATTGAACCACCTTCTGGTGGGGAGACAGCAGAATGGTTATGCACAGACTCTCATGTCTGAGGCTCCAATGTCCCAGGTTCAGTCCTCTGCACCACCATAAGCCAGAGCTGAGCAGTGCTCTGGTAAAATCAAAACAAAACTGAACAACTTCCTTGAGGACTAGGACTCCAATACAGAAGTTGGCACCCTGGGAGGAAGCCCCCACCCCCGGCCCCCGGTTGGTATTGGGGAAGCTTCCATGTACTTGCCCGTCAGATCCTAAACACATACCACAAAGTCAAACCTGTCAATTGCCCATCTGACTTTTGAACCTGAAGCTTTCTGTTAGTTAGCACTGCCTCCCAGACTCCACACCAAAGCCAAACTCTTCTAGGGATATTAACCCATCCATGTAGTCTTCTTTGTTAATTAACCAGATCACTATTTTGTTTAAAAAAGTATTCAGAGACAACCAGGGATCACTAGACGACTGAAAGAACCTAATATCAACAGAAAGAAGGATCACGATGAACTAAGAAAAAATAAAAATATAAGGCAAAAGGAAATAATCAGGGTAACAAAAGTAACTGTAAAAATTCTAACTAGAGGGTGAGCAAGTGGCACACCTGACAGAGTGTACCCACTATAGTACACAAGAACCTGGGTTCAAGCCCCTTGTCCAAACCTGCAAGGTGGAGGCTTCATGAGCAGTGAAACAGTGATCTCTGTCTCTCCATTCTCTCTCAATTTCTCTGTCTCTAAAACAAACAATGTAAGCAAAACAAACAAACAAACAAAAACCACACACACAACATAAAAATAAAGACAATTCTAATTAAGGTCAGGGATATACAGCTGGTAAAATGTGTGTCTTACCAGGAATGAGACCCTATGGTCTACCCCTGGCACCATATGAATAACCTGGGCCCACCTGCCTATCAGATGTCAGGCTCAGGCAAAAACTAGTAAAGTCATGGGCCCCACAGAGTATACCTAAAATTGGCCTACTAGCTATTTCCAAAACGGAGATCCCCAAATGTTCATCTGCAATATTCATGCTCTTAGGTTCATAATTAGGCAACAATTTGTTCTGCTTTATATCTTAACTCTTTTTCAGCCACCAGGTTCCAGATGCTATCATGATGCCAACTGGACTTCCTTGGGCAGATGACCCCACCAATGTGTCCTGGAGCCCCGCCTCCCCAGAGCCCCACCCCACTAGGGAAAGAGAGAGACAGGCTGGGTGAATGTTTAAACCCCACCTGCCAACGCCCATGTTCAGCAGGGAAACAATTACAGAAGCCAGACCTTCCACCTTCTTCACCCCATAATGACCCTGGGTTCATACTCCCAGAGGGATAAAGAATAGGAAAGTTATCAGGGAAGGGTGACATATGCATTTCTGGTGGTAGGAATTGTGTGGAGCTGTACCCCTCTTATCCTATGGTCTTGTCAATGTTTCCATTTTATAAATAAAATAATAATAATAATGAAGAAATATCACAATAAAGTGTAATGTTAACCATCAAAAAAATGAAAGTATAGCACAGGGTGGAGCAGTGTTATAGTGGCTTCTTTCTCTTCCTCTGTCTCTCTCTTTATGTGTCTCTCTCATCATTATCTCTGTTGTTGTGACACAGAACGGATTTTGGACGTAATCAGCATATGGCTGAGGCTGATGAACGTCATTAGCATATGGCTGACATCAGCCTATGAACACAGTACGAACTTAGGCAAACCCACAAGGTGCATCCAAAGTTATTTAGCTGCGAGGCTGCCGGAGTTGTTTTTTCTTTCCCTGTGCCTCTTTCTGCACTCTCTTTTCCTCTACATTCTGTGCCTGCTCCGCTCCCCAGGACCCGCCATGCTGCCTCTCACCGGAGAGACTGAACACGTGGAGCTGAGCTCCCTTAAACTTAGCTTAAGAGACTCTCCTCTATAGCCATAATGACTAATCTATATCTCTGTCTTGTTGCGTATCTTGCTGTACCTAATACCATTCTGTGCCGCGGTGCCACTGTGTAACAAACCTCTCGAATGTTTAAACCCCTGCCCAGCTGTACCCCCAAAGTCTTTTCTTTTCTCATTACTATATTCTGTGAAATAAAGAGAATGAAAAAAGTTGGCCCAATAAATATCTTATTCCATAAGAAAGGTCCCAGCATCACACACACACACACACACACACACACACACACACACACACACACACACACACGCCCTAATTAATAACTGTACTCATTTGTAAAGGAACTGCATCTACACAGCACAGCTGAGGGGGACAGAGGGATGAAAAAAAAGTAGTCAGGAAAAGCAAAGGTTTCCTGGAAATAAAACTGAAGAAAAATGCAATAGCAGACCTGAAAATCAAAATCACTATAAATTGTGATTTTGTAAAAGTAAAAAAGAATGTGTTAGAGTAAAAACAATGGGGCATAAGAAAAAGTGGGCTTTGGGGGCAGGTAGTGGTGCACCAGGTTAAGTATACATATTAGCAGGTGCAAGGACCAGGGTTCGAGCCCCAGGCTCCCCACCTGTAGGAGGGCACTTCAGAAGCAGTGAAGCAGGTTTGTAGGTATCTATCTTTCTCTCTCCCTATCTACTCTCCCTGCTCAATTTCTCTCTGTCCTGTTCTGTCAAGTATAATAGAGAGAAGAAAGAGGCAAAGAAAGAGAAAAAAAGGAAAATTGGGTCCAACAATGAACAGTATTCTAAAAATGGAGAAATAGGTGGAGGAAAGAAAAAAAAAATAATGAAGACATGTGGATGAAAATTGACTTTAAGAAAGGAGAAATTCTTTGGCTTAAAAGGGTCTGCCAAACTCCAAGCAGAATAAATGAAGCATAAAAAGAAAACAATGCCAAAAAAGGAAAAACAAAAAACAAAAAACCTCTTAGATAAAATCTTCATGGAAAATTTGACCCTTAAAGATAAGGAGATTTGCACACTGTCACCAGTGACCCAGCCTCTGGAACTCAGAGGCAGGGAGGCTGACGGCCTAGCCAGGGCTGTTATGTTGCAGCTGTGTTTTAGCTCCACAGATAGTGAGGAGTCATGCTGTCCTGCTCTCCCTGCTGGAATCCAGGTGACCAGTTCCAACTTCTCTACCTGGGAAACTGCCTTCTGCTTCCCCAGAGCACCTGCCCAGACCTGCAGTCTGACCACACCCACCTGGCCGGGGACTCTTCCCTTTTCCCTGGCTTAGCTCGCCTGCAGAAGTTACTAATCTGCTTTCATTTTTGTGGTGCAACGTTGACTGCATCTTTACTTGTTTAAAAACATACACGTGGGAGTCGGGCGGTAGTACAGCGGGTTAAGTGCACGTAGCGCAAAGTGCGAGGACTGGCGTAAGGATCCCGGTTCGAGCCCCCATCTCCCCACCTGCAGGGGAGTCGCTTCACAGGAGGTGAAGCAGGTCTACAGGTCTCTCTTTCACTCCCCCTTTCTGTCTTCCCCTCCTCTCTCATTTCTCTCTGACCTATCCAACAACGAACAACATCAACAACAACAAAGCTACAACAAGGGCAACAAAAGGTTGGGGGGAATGGCCTCCAGGAACAGTGGATTCATGGATTCAGGCACAGAGCCCTCCTCTGGAGGCAAAAAAAAAAAAAAAAAGACATACACGTGTGCATGATTACTGAGTTTATGCTCAGAATGTTGCTTGTGACGCCTGGGAGATGTGAGTGGTGGGAGATTGGCATGAGATTCTTCTTGGTCAGTGACCCACAAACCCACTACCAGAGCTGAATACTGACCCTAGAGAAACGATGGTTTTCGCTGAGATGATCACTTTGTCTTGCAAAACAACATTCCCCTAATGAGGTTTTTTTCTTAAAAATTACTAATTTTTTTTTTAAACTAGAACTTTGGTGGTGGGTGTAATGATGCTTATTAGCAATAAGGAGTGTGAAGCTGTACTCCCCAATTAAAAAATTATTTATAAAATGGAAATACTGACAAGACTATAGGATAAGATGGGTACAATTCCACACAATTCCCACCACTAGAGCTCCATAATCCATCCCCTCCCTCAAAAATCTTTCTTAATCTTTATTGCTCTGGGAGTATGGACCCAAGATCATTATGGGGTGCAGAAGGTGGAGGGTCTGGCTTCTGTAATTGCTTCCCCGCTGAACATGGGCGTTGACAGGTGGATCCATACTCCTAGCCTGTCTCTCTCTTTTCTTAATGGAGCAGGGCTCTGGGGAGGTGGGGCTCCCAGGACACCTCATCTGCCTAGGGAAGTACCAAAAACCAAAGGTAAGTCAATAAAATCTGATGAAGAGGATGTTATGTGCTTTAGATAATGTTTTGACTTTGAGTTAATGTAGAGAGTTACTTATGGAAGCCCCAGGGAAGGCTGTCATGATTACTTTCCTTTGCTACTACTCTTTTTAGTTCTCTGATTTTAAAACTTGTGACTCAAGAGGCAGCTCAGAGGAAGCACAGAGTCCATGGGGTATAAATGTAAGTAGCCAGCCACTTGCAAGGATGGCAACACTCTGGGTGCCTGGTGTAGGACCCAGCTTCCCCCCTGAACAGGGATGACTTCCGGTGAGGGTAAATGAGCATCCTCCTGGGATGGCAGATGTGAGACTCTGTGTGTGAGCATGGACTTCCCTACCTCCCTGTTGACAGAGCATCCTACAGGCACTGTAGGGGACACAGGGGTGACACAACTGGTGAGGTCCCTTCCTCAGCATCAAACTTTCCACCTGCTGTCCTTATTTTTGTTGTGGGTTGGTTAGGCTGTTTGTTTTTGCTATGTGTATTCCACATATGAGAACATATCTGTTAACTGTCTTTCACTTTGACTAATGTCACTTAGCAAAATTATCTCCCATTTCACCCATGTTGTTACAAAAAGAAAAGACTTAGAGATTCCTTTAAAAACTACAAGAGAAATATCGTATGATTTAGAAATATCACTCCCAGATATGTAACCAAAGAATACAAAAATACTAATTCAAGAACATATATGCACCCTCATGCAATGGTAGCTCTGTTCTTCTGAGATAAGAGGAGATGAGGCATGTTCAGGATGATGTGGTGAGAGATGGTAGCACTATTTTCAATAGTCAAGATATGAAACCACCTTCCATGCCTATTGTTCAAGAAACTGCAAACTGTATCTGTTATATACATATATATAGGTATAAATATGTTATACACACAAATTCACTCAGTGGAATGTTACTCAGCTATTCAAAAAGATGAAATACTTAATTCTTTTTAAGAAAGCATATTCCAATTTATTCAGTCTCTTCCCTAAGAATAATCTTCTACTGGAACACTTCAAGCATGGTTTTAATAGAAGTTTAGGGATCTGTGTTCATTTCTAAATTAAATATTAATCAAAAGCTTCTGCAGACACATTTCATAATTTGGACTATTATTTTACCAGGTCTTCTAAGATGATCTCTACAAAGAGAACAAAACTGTACCGCCAGGCTTCACAGAAGGGATTTTAATCATCATGTGTATAAACTAATATTTTCTTTTTTAAAGATTCATTTAGTTATTTATTAGCATGAGGGAAAAAAAAGGAAAGACAGGGGCACATGTAATAGCAAGGGTTGGAGTTTGGACCTCATGCTTTGAAGTTCAATGCTCTGGAGACTATGCAGCCTCTTGGACCATGGATTTCTATTTTCTTGGTTGACTCACTAGACATAAGTCTCCTTGGACCTCCTTCCTGCCCTGCTGTGTTCTTTTTCATGCCCTCTGTACTCTTTCCATGATGGTGTCATCACTGACTGGCCTTTTGCCTTCTTCCAGCACTGAGTACTGTGTAGGGCTTCACACTGATGCAGAAATCTGCCAATTTTTGCTAATGACCTCTATGCTAATTTGCTATTTAGCTATTTAGGTTATTTGCTCTTTGCTGCTTACTGCTATTAGCCACCATGCAGCACGCTAGATTTAATAAAGATAATCTCTTCAAGATTCTCAGTAAGGAGGGCTGGGCTGGGATTAAGGGATAGAATGATAGATTTGAACAGTCTGGGAAGTGGCACAGTTGGCTACAACACTGGACCTATGAGCGTAAGGTCTTGAATTCAATTCTTGGTATTTCATATGCCAGAGTGATGCTCTGTTTTTCTCGTTAATACATGCATCTTAAAAACACATAGGTTGGGGGCAGGTGGCAGTGCACTGGTTAAGCACACATGGTATGAAGTGCAAGGACCTGCACAAGGATCCAGGTTCGAGCTCCCTGCTCAGGGGGTTGCTTCACAAGCGGTGAAGCAGGTCTGTAGGTGTCTCTTTCTCTCCCACTCTCTGTTTTCCCCTCCTCTCTCAATTTCTCTCTGTCCTATCCAACAACAACAATAACAGCAATAAATAAAAGATGGCCTCCAGGAGCAGTGGATTTGTAGTATTGAGCCCCAGTGATAACCCTGGAGGCAAGAACAAAACAAAACCGCACAGATTTGGTAGTTGATCTTAATATTAAGACTTATAATGAGTGTATTGGAAATATAAGGTGTCATTACCTCTATGTTTTGGTGAAAAATAGAAATTAGATTTTTTTGTTTCAAAGTTTAAGCAAATAAAAAGTCTCACAAGTCAAGGACCTAGAAAAAAGAAAAACTAAAATTATTGTGATGTTTCCCTAAAAGTATCTACTTACCACATTGCAAATACTAATGACTCTGAGGCATTTGTGTAAGCATCTCTTCAAATCTGCTTTTACTCGGTTCAGTATTTGCAAGCAAGATGTGTTATCATTAGAAGAGAAACTAGACCCCCACACCTATAGACATCTAATCTTTGACAAAGGTGCCTAGACTATTAGATGGGGAAAGCAGAGTCTCTTCAACAAATGGTGTTGGAAAAAATGGGTTGAAACATGCAGAAGAATGAAACTGAACCATTATATTTCACCAAACACAAAAGTAAATTCCAGATGGATCAAGGACTTGGATGTTAGACCAGAAGCTATCAGATACTTAGAGGAAAATCTTGGCAGAACTCTTTCTCATCTAAATTTTAAAGGCATCTTCAATGATACAAATCCAATTACAAAGAAGACTAAAAAATAAATCAGTGGGACTACATCAAATTAAAAAGATTCTACACAGCAAAAGAAACCACCACACAAAGTGACCTCTCACAGTATGGGAGAAGGTCTTTACATGCAATACATCAGACAAGAGGCTAATAACCAAAATATATAAAGAGATCACCAAATTCAGCAACAAGAAAACAAATGACCCCATCCAAAAATGGGTAGAGGATATGAACAGAATATTCTCCATAGAAGAGATTCAAAAAGCCAACAAACAAGAAAAAAAAATGCTCCAAGTCATTGACTTTCAGAGAAATGTAAATAAAGACAATAATGAGATACCACTTCACTCCCATGAGAAGGTCATGCATCAGAAACAACAGTGACAACAAATGCTGGAGAGGTTGTGGGGACAAAGGAACTCTCCTGCACTGCTGGTGAGAATGTTAATTGGTCCCTGTGGAGAGCTGTCTGGAGAACTCTCAGAAGGCTAGAAATGGACCTATCCTATAATCCTGCAATTCCTCCCCTGGGGATATATTCTAAGGAACCAAACACACCCATCCAAAAAGATCTGTGTATACTTGTGTTCATAGCAGCAAAATTTGTAATAGCCAAAACCTGGAAGCAACCCAGGTGTCCAACAAGAGATGAGTGGGTAAGTTGTGGTCTAGATACACAATGGAATACTACTCAGTTATTAAAGATGGTGATTTTGCCTTCTTGACCTCATCTTGGATAGAGCTTGAAGGAATCCTGTTGAGATCAGTCAGAAACAGAAGGATGAATATGGGATGATCTCACCCACAGACAGAAGGTGAAAAACAAGTACAGAAGGGAAAACACTAAGCAGAACTTGGACTGGAGTTGGTGTATTGCACCAAAGTAAAAGACTAGGGGGAGGGGGAGTGTTCACATCCTGGAACATGATGGCAGAGGAGGACCTAGTGGGGATTGAATTGTTATGTGGAAAACTGAGAAATGTCATGCATGTACAACTACCAAAAGAAGAAAGACTAGAACAGACACAACAAAAACAACACGGAAATTACAATCACAGGAAGTCTCACACAGGAATGGCAGATAGGACTATTAGAGTAACTCTTCTGGCTGTGATTTTCCTCATTTGCAAAATGGAAAACTAATATAGATCTGGCAGTCCTATGAGGCACAGGGGACCTCCCATGCTATGCGTTTAATATAGAAACTGAGCACTGTGAATGCTAAGAACATGGAAGCTGTCTAACTGAAGGAAAAACTAAATACTTATTACATTTAAGTTCTGCTGTAAGAAAATCTTGTCTTCTAATGAATTAAACTCGAAGAGCCATCCTCTCCCTGAACAGACTACTATGCAGAATTAGTAGCAGGACCTGGGTTGATTCTTTAGGGTCACCACCAAGGGACCCTGCTGCTTGTCACATGTCTTCTGAGGGAGAAGCTGTGCTGGGCCTGACTCTCTCCGTGACTATGTGAAGTGTTTCTCCTGCCGGTAGAGCCCATTTATACAACTGTCCAACGGGGCATGTTCTCTCAACTTTAAGGAGAGATTCCAGGGACATCCCAGTCCCAGTCTGCTTAGTGAGACCCAGCTCCTAGGAATTACAATCTCTAAATAGCACTGTATAAACAGTGCACATAAACTTAGCTCAGTAATTAATTTAAAATGAAATATGGTGTCCCTCAAGTAAACTGAAGACATCATTACTTGATTTAACAATAATAAAAAAAGACAACCCCAAATCAAACCTTTTTTGTCCCCCAAATGTGATCCGTAGCAATTTACTTAACCTACCAGAGATTTTGTTTTCCCAGATGCATAAATATTCATGAACATTATGAATATTGTGATGAAATCATACATATTCATCAGGTTTTAATGAAGATTAAAATCACTATGCATAGGATGTATATTCAGTAATCTTGCTCAAGGTACAATTTCAGTACATGTTATTTATTATCATCATCAACCTAGTTCCTCTTACACGCCTATATTCTTATCTTTGGGAAGGTGTGAGTACAATAACAACAACAACAACAAAAGAATAAAAACTGGCTTGTCAGAAATCATGTCCAATTTTTACACTTCATCTTAACCCAAAAATCAGACTTATAGGTTATGGTGGTTCCTAACCTATAGAGGTCTTTACAGGCTCCTGTGCTAAATATGAATAGACATGGGCCCTAGGCCAGATCAATGGGGGTAACAGTTAATGGTATTTATATACTTTCCTCATATTTGGGGGATACTCTCTAATCCAGCTAACTAGCCCTATTCTCAACTCTGACAATATCTTCCAAGACAATACTTTTAGTCCACCTGCATGTTAGCAGCGGGGCTCAAGCGAAAATTACTAAAGTCACGGGCTCCTTGGAACATACCTAAAATAGATTTCCTAGCTTCTTCCCACATGAAGACCCCTAGTTTCACTTGCTCTATTTCTACTTTGGGGTTCCTGTTTATTGAACAATTTGTTATATCTTTCAGCCACCAAGTTGCAGACACTACTATAATTCCCTCCAGACTGCCCTGGGCAGAGGACCTCACCAATGTGTCTCGGAACCTCACCTCTCCAGAGCCCTGCCCCACTAGGGAAAGACAGAGACAGGCTGGGGGTATGGATCAACCTGTCATTATCCATGCCCAGCGGAGAAGCAATTACACAATTCAGACCTTCAACCTGCACCCCTTAGAGATCTTTGGTCCATACTCCCAGGGGGATAACAAAAATATGGAACGTTCCAATGGAGGGGATGGAATATGGCATGCTGGTAGTGGGAACTGCATGAATTGTACCCCTCTTTCCCCACAATCATGTCAGTCATTATTAAATCACCAATAATAAATAATAAAAAAAAAGAAGCTGAAAAATAAGAAAACAAAGAAGAACTTAGAATGGGTTTGGTGTACTGCACCAAGGACTCTGGGGTTGGAGGGAGGGTTCAGGTCCTAGAACATGATATGATGGCAGAGGACCCAGAGGGGGTTAAATTGTTATGTGGAAAACTTAAAAATGTTATTCATGTACAAACTACTGTTATTTTATTTCTGTGACTGTATTTTATTGTTGGCTGTAAACCACTAATCCCAATAATAATAAAAAAGAATCCAGTCCTTCTACCTTCTGCATTCCATAAAAAATTTTGGTCCACACTCCCAGAGGGATAAAGAATAAGGAAGCTTCCAACGGAAGGGATAGGACATGGAACTCTAGTAGTAGGGACTGTGTGTCCCTGTTATCTTACAATCTTGTTAATCATTATTAAATCAATAATAATAATATCCAGCTAGCTGATGCTTTCTAGAATCACAGAAGCACAGAGCATGGGTATCTCTGATGGGCTCCAGGCCATATGATGCTATTGGTGGGAGGATTACACTTTGACGACCATGCCATCTAAGGAAAGATTTGGTGTGACTTGACGAACACAAGGAGACATTACTGATTCACAGCTGTGAGGGAAATGGCGGAATGACACTAAGGGGTGTTTGAAAAATTAGGCTCCTTCAATTCTGTTAATAAAAAATGCCTGTGAGCATCAAGTCGAAACACTCAGTTCTGAGAAGTCAGGAGAAACTAAGGCTGGATGCAAAGTACAGCCTCTACGCTGGGACTCCGAAGTCTGTCATTGAGAATTTGCAGACTGATAGGGCCAGGAGGCTGGAAGTGTCTTGTTCAGTGGATATGTGACAGTCACCATTAGTGTAAAGCATCTTGCTGAGGGTGAGAAACTGGGGATGACAAGTAGCAAAAAAGGAAGAAGGGTTTGGCAGAGGAGGGAAGAGTGTCAGTGACACACATACACAGCTGTTCCTGGGCCCTTGTACACACTATTTCTCAATCCTCTTACAGAAGCTGGAGGGAGGCAGAGGAGGAAACTGAAGCTGGGGGAAGGTTCAAAACAGTCAGGATGGAACCTTGCCTCTCCAGAGTCCTACCCCACTAGAGAAAGATAGAAACAGGCTAGGGATATGGATCCACCTGTTAATGCTCATGTCCAGCAGAGAAGCAATTATAGAAGCCAGACCTTCCACCTTCTGCATGCTAAAAACTATTTTGATCCATACTCTCAGTGGAGGAGAAGTGATAGGAGGAAGAGGATAAGAGGGTTCTGAACTCCAGCTCCATCAGGACCTGGAGAGAGAGGAGGAACAAAGGAGGGACATTTGGATGTAGGAATAGGGTCATCAATGATGTGGAGGGGAAGAGAGGACTGCACCTGGAAGAAAAAGGGGGCCAGTTATGTACAAATGCAGACAGACAGTTAACCCATGTCTGCAACCTTGGGAGGACCAGAGTGGCTTGCAATAGAGGGATTGGGGATTCAGAAGTCTGGTAGTGGGAACAGTGTGGAACTATACCTCAGTTGATATGTAATTTTGTAAATCAATAGTAAATCACTAATAATAAAAAAATTTTGTTTTTTTTTTAAAGATAGCCAGGGGCAGAGGGTAGATAACCTAATGATATATGCACATGGATTCACATGCCTGAGGCTCCAAAGTCCCAGGTTCGATCTCCGGTACCACCATAAGCCAGAGCTGCACACTGCTCTGGTAATCAAAAACAAACAAACAAAAAAGACAGCCAGGACCACAGAACTAGCAAGTGGTAGGGCTGAGATTTGAAGACCCCTCCATGCAGCTACAAAGTCCCTGTGTTTCTGCTGAACCATGCAAACCATGGAAATAATGTAAAAACAACCCCCCTGCACTACCCACTGTGTCAGCAAAGTTCTCAGCCCTTTACACAAAGATCTCTGTTACCACCACCCTACGTGGGGGCAGTTTTTAGCAGTTCCCTGAGAAGCAAAGCCCAGATTCAGCCCAGAAGTCTGGCTCCAGTGCCTCTGCCAGGCTCCGCCCGGGCTCCCTCCTGTGGTGGGGGCTGCGGAGACTTGCACACACTGTATGTGAATATGAAGATACTACTTCTGAAAGCTTATAATTTATTATAGCATTGTTAAATTGTTAATAAAAATATACAAGCCATATGTAAAAATAAACAAAAAAATTTTAAAAAAGGATTAAGTCAGGCAGAGATGAGGAAGCAGTTGCATGTCTTGAAGGTCTGTGTACACATCCTGACTGTATTCCCTCATCTCACTGCATTCACTTTCTCTGAATCCAGTCAAATCCATCCCTACCCACGATGCCCTGGGGCATCACTGCTGCTCCTGCATCAGGCCCCAAATAGTCCCTGCTCTCCTAGTCACCTGGCAAAGACCCAGAGAGCAAAGTAACGGTAGGGAAACAGTGTGCACAAGCTTCTGATGACTCTGCCTGGCTCTCCTCCTCTGTGTCACCCACCACCAGTCCCAGTGCTCCATCCTGCTCTTTCTACCAATGCACTGACCAAGCACAGAACCTCCTTCCTCTTCAGATGACTGGAGCTCTGTGTAGCTAGGAAAATCAAGACGCCAGATTTAGAGAGCACCGCAGAATGGCCCCTTGGAGAGTGGAAGAGACTTGGTTAGGGTCTGAGAAGAGCAGGGACATTGGCCCAAGCTGCAAACATGGGCGGGTAAGTCACTGAGATTACAGGCACATGGAAAAGTTTCTGAAGTTGCGTGACTCCAGGAACAATCCGTTCAGGCTTATGCTAGCAGACACCCCTCACTTTAAAAGAACAGAACAGTGCAAAGCGCAAGGACTGGCCTAAGGATCCCGGTTTGAGCCCCCGGCTCCCCACCTGCAGGGGAGTTGCTTCACAGGCGGTGGACAGGTCTGCAGGTGTCTATCTTTCTCTCCCCCTCTCTGTCTTCCCCAGCTCTCTCCACTTCTCTGTCCTGTCCAACAACATCGACAGCAATAAAAACAACAATAATAACTACAACAACGATAAAATAAACGGGCAACAAAAGGGGAAAAAAATGGCCTCCAGGAGGAGTGGATTTACGGTGCTGGCGCGAGCCCCAGCAATAACCCTGGAGGCAGAAAAGAACAATAGCAGTGACAGAGAGGATATCTTGACCCAGTCCTGCTCCAGAGCAGCTCTGCTGCTGACCATCCTCACAGCAACAGAAACCTGCCCTGCCCACAGCTGACTATGCCGTGGGATCATGACACCTTCAGACTGTGGCACCACCCCCTAACCAGAGCAGGCTGGGAAAACAGAATAGTAGTTATGCAAAGAGGCTTTCATGCTTGAGGCACCAATGTTTCCAGGTTCAATTCCCTGCATCACCATAAATGAGAGCTGAGCAGCACTCTGGAAAAAGACAAAAAATGGTTCAGACCGACCCAGGAACGCTGACTCCTACCAACACAGAATCTGACTATGGGGAGAGGCAAGGAGGGGAGGGCACTTGAAAGAGAAATCTCTAAAAGCTCCATTTCTGAAGGAGAACACTGCACTCTTCTGTCGCTTCATACTCCAGGAGTTATGTATGGCCCAGGTGGCGGGTGCAGTGGATAGAAAATTAGGTTCTCAAGCATGAGGTCCTGAGTTCAATCCCCAGTATTCCATGTGCTAGACTAAAGCTCTGGTTCCACCTCCTCCCCTTTCCCTGGTCTCTCTCTCATAATTATATATATATATATATATACATATATATATTTATATATATATATATATATATACTGTACTTGTGTACTGTCCCCATGAGTCTATGGTTTGCTGGTATCTACAACTGACACTCAGATTGGTAATGTTTTCATGCTTTGGAGTCTGAGAAGTGTCTTTTTTCCACTGAGATGAGCAGCTGAATGGTTCTGATTCTTTGATATTCTTCCTTTTGAAAGGTGGAGTCTAAGTTTCCTGTCCCCTTGAATATGCATTGGTTTTAGTGACTGACTTGTCCATTCCAATATGGCAGAAGTAATGCCTTGGAGTTTCTGAGGCTGAGTCACAGAATTCCTACACCGCCATTTTGGCTGCCACAAAATAAATGAGTTCTCCTGGGGCTGCTACACAGCAGAGCCCAGGGCTTGAACTGGGATCCTTATGCCAGTTCTTGAGCTTTGCGCCACATGCGCTTAACCAACTGCGCTACCGCCCGACTAAATACTTTTTAAATTCCATTCAACTTATTGAAAACATGCTCATAGGACAACAGAGGAACTGGTGTTAACAGCTTCCTTAAAAATATTGACAAATTTGGATAAGACGGTGCTAAGGAAAATTCGCAACAAATAACTTCAGAAGATCCCAATGTATCAGTGATTTCTATTACAAATTACTGATACTGTGTGATGCTTAAAGCAGAAGAAATGCTTATAATACTTAGATCATCAGACTATTTAAGAGCCAACCGCTGACTGCTTTTTGTATATTAGGTATAACCACAGAAAAATAAAAATTCAAGCTTGAAGGCCTTTTATTTATTTTCACATTTACATCTCAATGTGAAACAAGAACATTTGTAATTTTAATTAGTTGATTGGTTATTGCTTTGACCAGAGCATGGCTCTACTCTGGCCAGTGGCGGCCCTATGGCCTGAACCTGGAACCTCTCACTGAGAAGTCCTGTGTGCTACAGCTGACTTAAATCCTATCTGAGGCACGTTTTTTCTCACCATAATTAATAATCTTCTCATCTAATGATTCATATGCTTATAATTGATTCATTTATTTTCAGAGTTACTTCTCTCCTTTACTGTCACTCTCGATCGAAAATGAGGTAACAACGGGGCAGATACTGAAAACACTGATGTGTGTGTTTCTTCTTTTTAATATATATTTTTTTAATATTTATTCCTTTTTGTTGCCCTTGTTGTTTTATTGTTGTAGTTGTTATTTATGTCATCATTGTTGGATAGGACATAGAGAAATGGAGAGAGGAGGGGAAGACAGAGAGGGGGAGAGAAAGACAGACACCTACAGACCTGCTTCACCGCCTGTGAAGCGACTCCCCTGCAGGTGGGGAGCCAGGGGCTCAAACTGGGATCCTTATGCCGGTTCTTGCGCTTTGTGCCACCTGCACTTAACCTGCTGCACTACCACCCGACTCCTGTGTGTGTTTCTTCTATTGAGGTTGGGAAAATAAAATTACAGTAAGCTATATTTATATCTAAAAAACAATTTTGGTGCAAAATTATGTTGTGAGAGTAATATATTCACTTCTCAATATTTTTGAGTTATTTTAATATTCTAGAAAAAAAATAGAGAAAGGCGATTTAGCAGACCCAGTCTTTATTTAACATTCGTCTATCTGGGCATGGAGCAATAGTTCATTGGGTGGACTGTGTGCCCAAGTTAGAGCCTTGGGATGACATGGGAGGTTGTGAGGAAGCTTTGATATTGGGGGTGTCATACCCTTGCTTTGTTCCTCTGGTTGAAAAAAAAAGGCCTGGAGTGGTGATATCACACACGTGAGGCCCTGGTTCCATTTAAAAAACATAAAGTAGGGGGCCAGGTGGCACACCTGGTTAAGAACTCACATTAATGTGCACAAGGACCCAGGTTCAAGCCCCTGGTCCCCACCTGCAGGGGGAAAGCTTCACGAGTGGTAAAGCAGGGTTGCAGATGTCTTCTCTGTCTCTCTCTCTCTTACCTCCCCTATTTTCTCTGTCTCTCTCCAATAATAAATACAAAATTGAAAGAAGATTAAAAAAAGAAATATTTAAAAAAATAAAAATTGTAGGCCTAGTTCTTTAAGAATTTTTTTTTCTTTCAGTCGTCTGGGAGGTGGCACAGTGATAAAGCTTTAGACTCTCAAGCATGAGGTCCTGAGTTTGATCCCTGGCAGCACATGTGCCAGAGTGATGTCTGGTTATTTATTTATTTTTAAATTTTTAAATTTATTTTCCCTGTTGTTGCCCTTGTTTTTTTTATTGTTGTGGTAGTTATTACTGTGGTTATTTATGTCATTGTTGTTGGATAGGACAGAGAGAAATTGAGAGAGGAGGGGGAAGACAGAGAGGGGGAGAGAAAGATAGACACCTGCAGACCTGCTTCACCACTTGTGAAACGACTCCCCTGCAGGTGGGGAGCCGGGGGCTCGAACTGGGATGCTTATGCCAGTCCTTGCGCTTGGCACCACGTGAGCTTAACCTGCTGCGCTACCACCCAACTCCCATTGTCTGGTTCTTTCTCTCTCCTCCTATCTTTCTCATTAATAAACAAATAAAAATCTAAAAAACATTTTTTTCAGATTCATTTATTCCTTGGTTTTGAGAGAGGAGACAGATTAAAGTTCCACTCAGCTCTGGAATAGACAGTGCTACCCAGTGAGCTATCGCTCCTTCCTTAAATATACACATTTTAAATAAAGACTGGGCCTTCTAAGTCTCCTCTCTATATTAAAGAATGACACGTTTCCCTAATGTAGTAGGATAGTGCTGGGTATTGAACCTGTAATGTCTGGGGTCTCAGGCATACAAGTTGGTGCTTAAACAGGCAGACCTACCTCCCTGGGCCTACATTAACTTCAAAGTTTAAAGATACAGCATTAAGACAGTTAGCTAGGCTACTGGTTTTGTGACACTTTTTAAAAAAATACATAGTTTTACTTTTTAAATTATCTTTATTTATTGGATAGAGACAGCCAGAAATCGAGAAAGGAGGGAGAGATAGACAGAGAGACACCTGAAGCCTTGCTTCCCCACTTGTAAAGCTTTTCCCTTGTAGGTGGGGACTGGGGGCTGGAACCTGGGTCCTTGCACATTCTAACACATGCGCTCAACCAGTTGCGCCACCACCCAGCCTTTCTTACCCTTTGTGCCCAGTGAGTACTCTGCTTAGTTCATCCTACTGTGATCCTTTCCCTGGTCCCACAGAGTGGGTCTGGCTACAGTGGTGCCTCTGGCCTTGGCCTGACCTGTACAGTTGTCCCTATCTAGTCCTCAAGGAGTCCTCTCCAGGGCTGAGGTCACTGGCACTGAGCGTGCTCTAAACTTCTCACTTTCCCAAGTGATCTCCCTGGCTCTCAGCTCCATTCTCACACTGATACGGTCTTTTCCAAGTGGTGCAGACAGTTCAGCTCACATGCGACAGGACAGTTGTCAAACCTGGAGGGTGGGAATGAAACGGTTTCTTACAGCTTCAGCTTTGTGGAGGCAGGATAAATGTCATTTGAATGTTTTTTTTCTCTTTTTTCATTTGCCTCATTTACAAAGTTGATTGGAACTTCATTCTTCTATTTGTCAGAATCAAGTTGAAGTGAGGTCATTTCACTGTTTATCTGGAAAGTGGCCGTGCTTCTGCGAGCTGCGGCAGTCTGTACTCCAAGCCAAGCTGGCATTAGGATAACGAAGGACACACAGCACATCCGGATTCTTTTCTCGATTGTACCATTCAGTCTGAGACCTCACAGACATGAGTTTATCTTTCTGCATCTCACCTCTCTCCAACAACCAACTTGGTTGAATAAGAATAAGAATTGATCACAGCTTCCTCCCACTCTGTTTTCAGGGATACAAGTTACAGTGGATGCTGTCTCACCTCTCATGTCCTGACAAACTGTATATCCATCTTCTTTCTTCATATTCAATCCTGGGTGGTGATTCCCCCAGTAGAGCACACACATCACTACTCACAAAGACCCAGGTTCAAGCCCTATCCCCCAGCAGGCGGGGGGGGGGGGGCGGGCTGGGCAGAGGACGACTTGGTTGAGTACACACACTGTTAATGCAGGGACCCAGGTTCAAGCCACTGCTCCTCGCCTGAAGCAAAGGGAAGCTTCTCAAATGGTGAAGCAGACCTGCAGGTATCTACCTCTTTCTCTCCCTGTCCTCCCTTCTCAATTTCTCTCTGTCCTATCAGATAAAATAAAGGGGGGGGGGCAGGAAAAAACACGGCCTCTGGTGTCCTATCAGATAAAATAAAGGGGGGGGCAGGAAAAAACACGGCCTCTGGTGTCCTATCAGATAAAATAAAGGGGGGGGGGCAGGAAAAAACACGGCCTCTGGTGTCCTATCAGATAAAATAAAGGGGGGGGCAGGAAAAAACACGGCCTCTGGTGTCCTATCAGATAAAATAAAGGGGGGGGGCAGGAAAAAACACGACCTCTGGTGTCCTATCAGATAAAATAAAGGGGGGGCAGGAAAAAACACGGCCTCTGGTGTCCTATCAGATAAAATAAAGGGGGGGCAGGAAAAAACACGGCCTCTGGTGTCCTATCAGATAAAATAAAGGGGGGGGGCAGGAAAAAACACGGCCTCTGGTGTCCTATCAGATAAAATAAAGGGGGGGGGCAGGCAGGAAAAAACACGGCCTCTGGTGTCCTATCAGATAAAATAAAGGGGGGGGGCAGGAAAAAACACGGCCTCTGGTGTCCTATCAGATAAAATAAAGGGGGGGGGCAGGAAAAAACACGGCCTCTGGTGTCCTATCAGATAAAATAAAGGGGGGGGGCAGGAAAAAACACGGCCTCTGGTGTCCTATCAGATAAAATAAAGGGGGGGGGGCAGGCAGGAAAAAACACGGCCTCTGGGAGTGGTGGATTCATAGTGCCAGTACTGAGCCACAAAGATAACCTTTTAAGTTCCAAGTTGGTTGTTGGAACAAGATGGTCTGGTGAGTTTTAATATCAGTTTTAAACTTAGTTAAAATATATCCACAATGCATTACTGTGAAAATTAAAAGGCCAAGAACCTGGCTCTATTTAGCTACTATAAATTTTATATATTTTTTTTATTAATTTTTATTTTTTATTGTAAAAGCTATTATAGTGAAAGCTATTGTAAACATTTCATTGTTTACATTTAAAAGACTACATTGGTGTTCTTGGAGTTGTCATGTAATTAATAATATTTGCCATTTGTTGAATGCCATAAAGCAAGTTCTTTCAAACTCTCTGAACAAAACTATGAGAGAGGCATTCTGAAAAAACAAATGCTACATATCTGGCCAATGCTGAATGCAGTATCACTCCCTTTCTTTTTGCCTGCTATTTCTTTTTTAAAATCTTTATGCTGTTACTTTTTTTGGTTGGCAGGGAGGGCTTGCTAGTATATAGGTGAATACTGGTATGCCCCTAAAGTTTCATTTTCTATTTATCATGAGAAAATCTGAGCATTGTTTTGCTCCTATAAGAGCTGTCTGTTTAATTAATCTGAGAACTACTCATGTTTTTGTTCTTTGTTTTTGTTGTTCATTCATCTATTAGCTTGCTGGGGTTTTCTTCATATGTTGGCCCAACAGTTAGCTAAACAAAGATGAGCTGGATATCAAGTAGAGGCAAATGCCTAAACTGATTTATTATTTTTTTCCAGAAAGAGGTATGGTTTGAAACCCAGCCTGCCCAGTGAGTTGCCTGCTATTACTTTTCCACCCCTTGCTGACGTATCTCACGTGGGGGCCATGAGGCTATATTGACAACGATAGATGATGCTTCCTTCAGATTTTCTAAGACTGCCAACAAGGGAAGAAATTATGCCTAAGTATCTGAAAGCACTTACAGTGAGCAAATAAAATACACTTCAGTTTATAAAGACTGCAGGAAGCAGTGAAAATGATCTGGGAAGAAGGAGAGAATGTGCATAGGTGTTCCTTTATAAAATACAGATATCAGGGAGTCGAGTGGTGGTACAGCGGGTTAAGCGCAGGTGGTGCAAAGCACAAGGACTTGGCATAAGGATCCTGGTTGGAGCTCCTGGCTCCCCACCTGCAGGGGAGTCGATTCACCTCTCATCACCTCTCTGTCTTCCCCTCCTCTCTCCATTTCTCTCTATCCTTTCCAACAATAATGACATCAATAACAACAACAATAACTACAATAATAAAACAACCAGGGCAACAAAAAGGATTAAATATTGAAAATAAAAAGATAAAAAAAATAACATCAGAGGACAAATTATGAGGTCATGTATGATACAGCAAATCCTAACAATGGGATTTTCAAAGTTAACCCAATTGCCAAATAATTTGATTACAGCAATAACTATCTATTGTCTTCTTAAACCCTAAGACAGCAGGAACCTCCTGCTTCCTCTATAAAGCCCATATTTCCCCCACTCCTGGAACCTCTAGGGTGGGGCTCACTTTCCAGCATGCTTCTCTCAATTCGTACCAAATGAAAGTGCATCTGCTGATCCCAACCTATTAAGTACAATGAGTACTACCTCAGCATGCTTCACTTCGGACTGTGTCCAGAGACGTCAGGTGTGGAATGTCAACCTTTCAACATCATTACTCAGCCACCAGGTTCCAGATGCTACCATGATGCCAACCTGACTTCCCTGAGCAGATGACTCCACCAGTGTATCCTGGAGACCCACCTCCCCAGATCCCTGCCCCAGTAGGGAAAGAGAGAGACAGACTGGGAGTATGGATCAACCTGTCAACACCCATGTTCAGCGGGGAAGCAATTACAGAAGCCAGACCTTCCACCTTCTGCACCCCATAATGACCCTGTGTCCATACTCTCACGGGGTTAAAGAATGGGAAAGCTATCAGGGGAGGGGATGGGATATGGAGTTCTGGTGGTGGGAATTATACGCCTCTTATCCTATGGTCTTGTTAGTGTTTCCATTTTATAAATAAATAAAGTAAAACATCTGGAGGTAGCTTCTGGCAGTGAAGAATACCTGAGTTTGCTGATAAATACATATATTTAAATCTTTTAAAAAATCTTTTATTATCTTTATCAGATAGAGACATCCAGAAATCAAGAAGGTAGTGAGAGACTGAGAGGGAGAGAGCCAGAAGGACACCGGCAGCCCTGCTTCAACACTCATGAAGCTTCCCCCCTGCAGGTGGGGGGCCAGGGGCTCAAACCCGGGTCCTCGCACATTGTAACATGTGTGCTCAACTAGATGCATCACCACCTGGCCCCTTCTGAGAACTATCTTAATTCCTTCAAATCAATGAATAATCTTGATTATTTTTTTTATTGATTTGTGACAAAGAACCTGCAATCTCCATAAAGCCCATACTGCTCTGCTATTTAATCCTGTAGTCTGCCCGAAGCAAGAATGCTATATTCTAAACCTCTGTGTTCAGAGCTGTAGCTGTTGACTGAGACAGAGATGCATACAGACATACCCTTTCAACACTTAGTCAGACAAAATGGGGGGGAGTGAAAGAAGAAAAAACAAAGTAGCAGAAGCAATGAACTCCACCTCTTCTTTCAGTAAGATTGCTACATCCTTGATCTACTCTCCCTCCCAAGGGAACAAATGAAAGAGGTCCTTACATAGTCTTTAAAGCATTGAAATATCACTTATTTCACCTAAAAAAAACTCCCCAATACCAGCTGGGGTCTGGCATTGGACTCTTTTCTAAAAAATTGTTCCAAAGATCTGTTCATTTACTAGAATCAAATTATCTTTATTCCTGTGGCTTTTCAATAGATTTTTAATAAAGATTTTATTTATTTATTTATGCGAAAGATAGGAGGAGGAGAGAGAGAAAGAACCAGGCATCACTCTGGTACATGTGCTGCTGGGGACCAAACTAAGGACCTCATGCTTGAGAGTCCAATGCTTTATCCACTGTGCCACCTCCCGGACCACATTAATAGGTTTTAGAGGCACATGTCTATTCCCAGGCTTGTACAGCAGACACAGAATCTTCCATGTGGATCATGGGGCCATCTGCTTAGGAACAGAAAGGTATATCTGATTCTCCACTTAAAACTTTCTGAGAGTCAGCCTGGATCACATTTCTAACATGCAGGCTAGGCGGTCTGGTCTTCTCTGATGCACAAAAGCTTGGGCCAAGAGAGCTGAATGAGTCAGCAGGTCTACCTCCTACTCTGAGAAAAGGTTTGATTTGCAGAGAAGCTGTGACTTGTCTGAGCTCCCACACTGCCACAGCAAGCCTCGGCTTACAGCATCTCAGACTCACTGATGGCTTCCATCTGCTGAAATATTTGGACTGCTTCAAGATGCATCTGGTCAGTAATGGCTTCAAGCAGTTTAGGGAATGGTGGGCTAAACTCACGCCAAAAGGAATTGGAATTGGCAGATAAAATCAAAATGGTTACAAATGTGGTGGGGCCAGTGTAGGTGACTGCAGGCTTTATTATGGCTGGTTCATCTCATGTTAAGAATCTGGGGGTCTTCAGAGGAACAGGACTCCGCACCTCCTGCTTCAGTGCCCTGGGGGCTGCTTCCTGAGGTCAGGGACTGCCTGGAGGCCTCTGGAGAGAAGATGGTGGCGGTTGGGACAAGCCAGCAGCGGCTGGTGAAGAACAGCCCCCTGTAGACGGAAGAGGGCAGGACAGCTCACCTGAAAGCCACCAGGCTCCAGATGCTACCATGATGCTAACCTGACTTCCTTGGGCAGAGGACCCCACCATGTTTCATGGAGCCCCGCTCCTCCGGATCCCTGCCCCACTAGGGGAAGAGCTCTCTCTTCCAGAGACAGACTGGGAATATGGGCCAACCTGTCAACACCCATGTTCATCGGGGAAGCAATTACAGAAACCAGACCTTCCACCTTCTGCACCCCATATTGACACTGGGTCCATACTCCCAGAGGGATAAAGAATAGGGAAGCAGGGAGTCGGCAGTCACGCAGCGGGTTAAGCACATGTGGCACAAAGTGCAAGAGTTTAAGCCCCCGACTCCCCACTTGCAGCGGAGTCACTTCACAATCGGTGAAGCAGGTTTGCCAGTGTCTCTCTTTCTCCCCCCTCTGTCTTCCCCATCTCTCTCCATTTCTTTCTGTCCTATCCAACAACAATGATATCAATAACAATAACAATAATAACTACAACAACAATAAAAACAATAACAAGGGCAACAAAAGGGAAAATGAATAAATTAATTGATTAAAAAAAGAATAGGAAACCTATCAAGGGAGGGGATAGGATATGGAGCTCTGGGGGTGGGCAATGTGTGGAAATGTACCCCTCTTATCCTATGGTCTTGTCAATGTTTCCATTTTATAAATAAAATTTAATAATAATAAAAGGAATTCCCTTAAAAAAAGTATCTGGGGGGGGGTGGTGGTAACACACCAAGTTAAGTGCATGTGGTGTGAAGTGCAAGGACCAGCATAAGGATTCTGGTTCAAAGCCCCCGGCTACCCACCTTCAGGGGAGTGGCTTCACAAGTGGTGAAGCAGGTCTGCAGGTATCTTTCTTTCTCTCCCCCTCTCTGTCTTCCCCTCCTCTCTCAATTCCTCTCTGTCCTATTCAACAACAGCAGCAGTAACAACAAGGGCAACAAAATGGGGAAAATGGCCTCCAGGAGCGGTGAGCAGTGGATTCGTAGTACAGGCAACGAGCCCCACCAATAACTCTGGAGGCAAAAAGAAAAAAAGAAAGAAACCAGGTGGATACAGAAATAATGGAAAAGGGCAATGACCACTTAACTCTCCGGGCCCTCTGTGCTCTTGAAACCTTAACTTTCTCACCTTGGATGAAACACTCAGTCCCTACACATCTAATAACAACAGATAGAAAGCATACAACACCCACAGGCTTTAAGATCTTCAAGGAAACTACAATAATCAAGTCTAATTTAAAAGGCAAAGCTGTGAGTTATAGTTAGTGAGAGGTCCAGGGTCCAGAGGTATCAAATTCTAGCCAACTGCTATTCCCCATTTTCTCTCAAACTCCTAGAAATGGAAACCATCTGCCTGACCTTTTAAAAATATTTTATATATTTTATGTTTGAGTGAGATGCACACACACACACACACACACACACACACACACACACACAGAGAGAGAGAGAGAGAGAGAGAAACACCAGAGCACTGTTCAGCACACTTTGGGGGACTGAACTTGGGACTTTGGAGCTGCAGGCATGAGAGTCTGTTGCATAACCATTATGCTATCTCCCCAGCCCTTGCTTGTCTTCTTAACACAGTAATTGTTCAATTATTTACCAGTGTACCAGGTAATGGGTTCCTTTCCCTTTCCCTTTCCCATTCCCTTCCCCTACCCTCCTTCCTTCCTTCCTCCCTCCCTCCCTTCCTTCCTTTTCTTCCTTCCTCCCTTCCTCTCTCTCTCCCTTCCTCTCTTTTCCCCTTCTTTATCTTTTTTTGTCCTTCCTTCTCCTTCCCACCCCCTCCCTTCCTCTTTCCTCACATAAACCCACTGAAGCCCTCTAATGTATCAGTTTAGTTATATGCCAGGAATGTGTGACTCAGAGCCCACAAACTGGGTCTGAGATATCACAGGGAATGTCTGGGATTCTGTACTATATACAGTTCCTGGCTACTATACTATACCGATACCACTAAACTCAGAAATCACGTTGCATAACACACACTACACCATACCTCCAGCCCCATAATTCCTCTTTGTTTGTTTGTTTGTTATGCTATGCTAGAGACTGAATTCAGAGTCTCATATAATTTATCACTAGTCAACACTCTGCACTCTGGTGCAGCTCCCCCCCCCCCCCATTTCTAGAGTGAGAGAAGATGACAGAGAGAGGGAGAGAGCAAGGAGGGAGAAAGCCATCGCTTCACAGGCTATGGCATTCTCTGTGCTGATCTCATCTGGTATCAGGGATCTAACCTGTATCACATGCAAGGTAAGGAGTTCTACTGCTCAGCTGCTGTACCTCAGCCTCCTTAGAATCCCTCTAGATGACAAACCCTTGCATGGATAAACTAGAAAACTCTTTGAGATTAGAAAGGTCTCACTGGCACATTTTCTAAGCAATGATAAGAAGAACTCATCTCTGAGTGGCACAGCAAAGGCCTCTGGAATTGAGTGCGCATTAACCATTATTCAAGTGACCTTTGCTGAGGCAGCAGATTAGGGGTGGGACTGGATTTTTCGACACAGGGGGAATTAATTTGTGGATGAACAAGCAGGCTTCAAAGCTACCAGAACATGTTGAGTGGGCAGCCGTTCTGTCAAGCAACCTGCCTCTTTCTTTTTGTTGAGAAAGCCAGAGCAGACAATGACGAGGGACTCCAGGACTGTGACTCTCAGCTCTGCCAACCAACCACCTGGGAACTCTGAACCCTCCATGGGCAGAGCATCTTTTGAAGAACCTGTGTCCTGACTCTTCCCTTCTCAGGCATCAGATTCAAGGATTCTTATCTCTGACTCAACATGACAGGGCTTCCATACTAGACACACTGGGAAAGTCTATCTGGAAGGCTAGAAGAGAACCTACCCTATGACCCCGCAATTCCTCTCCTAGGGACATATCCTAAGAAACCCAACACACCATCCAAAAATATCTGTGTATACCTATGCTCACAGCGGCACAATTTGTAACAGCCAAAACCTGGTAGCAACCCAGGTGTCCAACAACAGATGAGTGGCTGAGCAAGTTGTGGTCTAGATACACAATGGAATACTACTCAGCTATTAAAAATGGTGGCTTCATTTCCTTCACCCCATCTTGGATGTAGCTTGAAGGAATCATATGAAGTGAGATCAGCCAGAAAGAGAAGGATGAATATGGAATGATCTCACAGGCAGAAGTTGAAAAGATCAGAAGGGAAAACACTAAGCAGAACTTGGACTGGAGTTGGTGTCTTGCACCAAAGTAAAAGACACTGGGGTAGGTGGGGTATTTAGGTCCTGGAACATGATGGCAGAGGAGGACCTAGTGGGGGTTGAACTGTCATGTGGAAAACTGGGAAATGTTATGCATGTACAAACTATCGTATTTTACTGTCGACTGTAAACTATTAATCTCTCAGCAAAGAAATGAAAAAAAAGGAAGGAAGAAAGAAAAGGAAAGTCTATCTGGCAATTAAGAGGTCCAGTTGATTTACTCTTACTAAAATGTTTAATGATTCCACATACACAAGGTGTCATGAGGTGCAGACTGCCATGAAGACACTGTGAAGAAGAGAGAACTAGAGACGTGGACTTTAAGGCAGGACTGGGAGGGGAAAGCAGAGTAAAGACTATGTTTCTGCAGTGACATCACACAACTTTAAAGGAAGCTGGGTTCTGCACCCGTGGGTCTTGGATCTGTGTGCCTGGATTTGTATTGAGAATTGAAGCTCAGAAGAGTGAGAGGATTCAGAGAATTCTTTTTTTTTCCTGGAGGGGGGTTGTAAAGAAGTGGGGGCTGGGTGGTGGGTGGCACACTTGGGTAAGTGCACGTAGTACCAAGAGTAAGGACTCATGCCGAGAATCTGGGTTCGAGACCCTGGCTTCCCACCTGTAGGTGGGAAACTTCACAAATGGTGAAGCAGGTCTACAGGTGTCTCTCTTTTTCTCTCCCTTTCTATTTCCCCCTCTTCTCTTGGTTTGTCTCTGTCCTGTATAATAAAATGGAAAAACAGCTGTCAAGGGCAGTGGATTCATAGTGCCGGCACCAAGCCCCAGTAAGGACCCTGCAGAAAAAAAAAAGTTGAAGCGGCAGGGCAGATCAGGAGGCTGCATTCAGAATAAAGATGGGTGAGAGTGTTCACTGTGGTCTCCATGGGCAAGATGGGGAGGCAGTTAAGGCTGAGTTGGTTGGGTAGTCTCAGCGTGTTCTTGGTTGAGAGGCTCTTTACAGCTGTCTGGTACCCGGTCCTTGGGTGAGCAGGGCAGAGGACTGGTGATTTTTAAGGTGACAGCCTGTTAAAGGGGTTGGTTGGTGGGTTATAATTCTCATTGGTATGCTGTTCACTATCATGGGAAATTACCAGATTTTTCCAGGGTCACCAATTTCTTCAGGCCAATTCTAAAGCATCAAGTACAGAAATGAGAGAAGGTAGCTATCATACCTGTTTCTTAAGCAGCAGTCTTAAGGCTTACACTCAGTTCTAACTTCCTTCCTGAACACTTCCTCTGCAAACCACCCAGTGTCTGTTCCACTGAAATGACTTTCCCCAAAGTTCCAAGACCTCTCCTCTTTTCTCAAGGTCATCTGTGATCTCAGTCCAGACTTCATGTATCTGACTTTGTTGTTTCTGAAACGCTCTTCTTCCTCTGGCTTCCATAAGGTTTTTTGTCTTCTAAAATGCTGACTTCCCTTTGCCTATGAGTCCTCTAATTTCACCCCTCTGCAGACTCTTGCTTCGCCTCTGCCTACTGTTCAAAGCCAGCACTATCTAAGACCACATCTCCACACTCACCCACTCCCCGGAATAGAATGAACCCAGTGGCTAGAGCCCACGGTTTTAACTGGCATCTCTTCAATCTGCTAAACTCCTCACACTCCTGCTTGCTAGACATCTCCACGCATGCCTCACTTCAAACGGAACATGTCTTGACTTCACCGGGGCCCTGCATCCCTTACGTCCCAGTGACTCGGCCCTCTGACAAGCCAGCTGAGTGACGTTTGCTATGGAGTCTCTCTCCCGCATTATGACCTCACTGCCAAGGCCAAGTCACCTGGGTAACCACCCAAAGCCTTCTGTTTGGCTCAGTCCCACTTCCTCCTTCATTCCTTTAAGCTTCATGATCACTCCCAAATGTGAGGCAATGCTGTGGTAGGTTTTATGTTTTAGAAAGATGGTTTCCCATTAACTCAGGGTACAGTGAGGCATATTATGTTGGCAGCCTAGACCCCCAGTAATTTTCATTTGTAGTTCTCACCCCAGAGTCCATCTCACTGGTGTAAGACTTGACATCAACTATTGGTCAACTCTAGAAAAGAACTGCCATTAAGACATAAAATGCAGGGGACTGGACTGTGGCATACCTGGCTAAACACACATAGTACTAAGCCAAGGACCCACTGCCAGGATTCAGGTTCAAATCTTTGCTCCCCACCTGCAAGGGGGGGGGTGCCTCACAAGTGGTGAAGCAGGTCTGCAGGTGTGTGTGTGTGTCTGTCTGTCTGTCTATATATCTCCCCCTTCTCTCTCAATTTCTCTCTGTCCTATTCAATACAAGGGGAAAAAAGGGGCTGGGGTTATGGTGCACGTGTTTGAACGCACATGTTACAGTGCACAAGGACCCAGGTTTAAGCCTCAGACCCCACCTTTAGGGGGAAAGCTTTGCAAGTGGTGAAGCAGTGCTGCAGGTCCCCCCCCCCCATTCCTTTCAATTTCTCTGTCTCTACCGAATAAATAAAGATAAAATTTTTAAATAAAGATAAAAAATTTAAAAAGGGGGGGGATAGACAGTGGAAGTGGTAGATTCCTAGTGCTGGTACCAAGTTCTAGAGGTAACACTGGAGGCCAAAAAAGACTTAAAATGCAGACAGTCAGTTTCGCCTCTGGTAGAGATATTTGGGATTTTTTTTTTCATATTTCTCCTACTTTAGGTTATAATTCATCTGAGCTTTGTGCCTTCCATTAGTCTTGCTCAGGGATACTCAAGTTCTGCTCTGGTCACAGGCTATGTGAAGACTGAAACTGTACCTCCCTTTCCTGTCTCTCCCTCACCCCCTCCTCTAGGTCAGGCTGAATCTTACCTCTCACATGACTCATCCCAGGCATCACCCATGTCCAGAAGACTTGCCAGAATGGTGAGGAGCCTATTTAATATCATGCCACATTAAAATTTTGTTTCCTCTCACAATAATTTATGTTAATTTTTAAAAATTATCTTTATTGGGAGTCGGGCTGTAGCGCAGCGGGTTAAGCGCAGGTGGCGCAAAGCACAAGGACTGGCGTAAGGATCCCGGTTCGAACCCCGGCTCCCCACCTGCAGGGGAGTCGCTTCACAGGTGGTGAAGCAGATCTGCAGGTGTCTATCTTTCTCTCCTCCTCTCTGTCTTCCCCTCCTCTCTCCATTTCTCTCTGTCCTATCCAACAACTACAACAACAATAATAACTACAACAATAAAACAACAAGGGCAACAAAAGGGAATAAATAAATAAAATAAATATTAAAAAAAATTTTAAAAAAATTATCTTTATTATTTATCGGATAGAGACAGTCAGAAATTGAGAGGGAAGGCGGTGAAACAGAGAGACACAGAGACACCTGCAGCCCTGTTTCACCCACCACTCACAAAACTTTCCCCTTGCAGATGGGGACTGGGGGCTCAAACCTGGGCCCTTGTGCATTATAACACGTACGCTCAACCAGGTGCGCCACACTTGGCCCTGGAAGAATTTATGTTCTTATAGATAGGCCCAGTCACATAATTTGCGGGTCCAGTGAAAAATTAAAATGTATGCCTCTCCCCCACTTTGTTAAAGCATTATTACGAATCTCAAAACAAAAGCTAGAATCCAAGTCTGACCCTCTGTATGGGGTAGAAATGGAGTCCTTGCCTGTATCCCCAAGCTTGGTCTAGGAGCTGCTATCTAGCAGGTATTCTGTAACCATTTGTAGAATCGATGACTGCAATGATGTGTGACTATTCACAGCTAGCTGTCATTCATGCTTATTGTGATCCAATTAAACAATAGCTTGATCTTGTGGCCTGGAACAGTCGTGTAGTGTATTGACAAAGCATCTGGAAGCTGACAGACTCAGCAGTTATCCTCCCCATACATGTCACTGGGTTAACTCTTGTTTAATAGAAAGAGGCTTGGCAAAACACAAAATTCAAAATCCAATCATATGTCGCTGACAAGGGGCAAGTCAAAAAAAATGATAGAGATGATTAGAGGTGAAGGTAAAGGCCAGAGAGCAGCAGGTGAACACAGAGACAGGCAGCAGACCAAACCGGACAACACAATTCTCAAGAAAAGCCTGTTGAATAAGAAAGGGGGTTATCCTTCCACTGATGAAGCAAATAACCTGCAGTGAAGGCACAAGAGCTGAAACAATAAAATACACGTATAAAACAAACCATTAGAGGGCCAGGCAGTAGAGCACTGGGTTAAGCATACATACTACGAAGCGCAAGGACCCATGCAAAGAACTGGGTTTAAGCCCCGGCTACCCACCTGCAGGGGGAAAGTTTCACAAGCAGTGAAACAGGTCTGCAGATGTCTGTCTGTCTGTCTGTCTGTCTCTCTCTCTTCCCCTCCCTTCTCAATTTCGCAGTCCTATAAAAAAAAAAAGTCAAAACACAAATGACCAGGAGCAGTGGATTCATAGTGCAGGCATCAAGCTCCAGTGGTAACCCTGGAGGCAAAAATAAATAAATCAATTAATTTAAAACATAAAATAAACCATTAGGAAAATAAAGAGAGGTTAAAAATACACCAGGGTGGCGGGGGCTTTATAAAAGCTGTCTTGGGGAGTTACAACGGGTGTAAGCGGGTGGTAGCGCAGCGGGTGTGGTGCAAAGCGCAGGGACCAGCGGAAGGATCCCAGTTCGAGCCACTGCTCCTGGAGGCCATTTTTCCCTTTTGTTGCCCTTCCTCGTTTATTGGTGGTGTTGTTACTATTATTGTTGTCATTGTTGTTGGATAGGACAGAGAGAAATGGAGAGTAGAGGGGAAGACAGAAAGGGGGAGAGAAAGATAGTCACCTGCAGACCTTCACCTTCACGGCCTGTGAAGTGACTCCCCTGCAGGTGGGGAACTGGGAGCTTGAACGGGATTCTTACGCTGGTCCTTGAGCTTTGTGCCACAGGCGCTTAACCTGCTGTGCTACAACCCGGCCCCTTACCCAGACAAAATCTTAACAGAGACCCCAATGTAGAGACTGTTCGGGGTGGGGGCATTGGCACACTTGGGCTAACAGAGAACTGTGCACAAGGACCGGGGGTTTGAGATGCTGGCTCCACATCTGCGGGGGAAGGGGCATTCACAAGCAGTGAAGCAGGTCTGTAGGTGTCTATCTTTCTCTTCCCTCCCCTCCCCTCCCCTCTCAATTTCTCTGTCCTGGCAAATAAAATGGGTGGACAAAAAAAAAAAGGGAAAAAAAATGGCCATCAGGAGCGGTGGATTCACCAGTGATAAGCCTGGAGGCAAAATAAAAAAAAAAGGAAGCTTCAGGTAAAGTCTCTTTTTACGAAGACAGGCATCAAGGACAAACCACAGAGATGAAAATTCAAACCATTTGCAAATTAGATCTTTATACTCCTCACCTAAAATTCATTCCTCTTGGATAATTCTTCCATCTAAAAATAAATTACAAGTGGACTTGTACTCTGGGATTCCAGCTGTTTATTATTCTCTTCACAGGTAGGTGAGACTGGCTGGAGAAACCTGCTGCTTCATTTGACAAGTGGTGCAGACAGACCAGGAGGACCCAGGTGCTCCCTGACCCCTGAAAACACTGATGACATCCTAACTTAAATGGTACAAATAGACATTCTATTTTTTTTTTTTTTGCCTCCAGGGTTGTTTTTGTGGCTCAGTGCTGGCACTACATATCTACTGCTCTTGGTGGCCATTTTTCCCACTTTTTAAAAAAAAATTGGATAGGGCAGAGAGAGATGGAGAGAGGAGGGGGAGCTAGAGATGGAAAGAGAAAGAGAGACACCTGCAGACCTGTTTCACTGCTTGTGAAGTATTCCCCCTGCAGGTGGGGCACCGGGGGCTTGAACGGGGATCCTTGTGCAGGTTGTTATGCTTACTGCTATGTGCACTTAACCGGGTGTGTCACCACCTGGCTCCTGACATTATAATCTTTGAAAAATGTGTAACACATTTACTAAAATTCAGAGTAAGTCAAAAACATTGACCACAACTTAAGACTTGGATCAGCTGGAGATAACATCTATTCTGTAATAAAGCACTGACTTAAAATGTAACTTTACTGAAAACAAAGGGAATTGTGGTGGCGGTGGTGGTGGTGGGGAGACTACATTCCCCTGATAAATGGCAGGAAATAACAGATAAAGTCTAAAGTGGAACAACTTACAAAGAACCTCAGGCTCATTAGAGAGAGAGGTGGAGGAAAAAGAGGTGGTTAAAACAGTTTGCTTTTTTTTTTTGCCTCCAGGGTTATTGTTGGGGCTCATGCCTGCATTATGAATCCACTGTTTCTGGAGGCTATTTTTCCCATTTTGTTCCCCTTGTTATTACTGGATAGGACAGAGAGAAATCAAGAGAGGAAGGGAAGAGAGAGAAAGGAGGAGAGAAAGATAAACACCTGCAGACCTGCTTCACCGCTTGTGAAGTGACACCCCTGCAGGTGGGGAGCTGGGGTCTCGAACCAGGATCCTTACACCGGTCCTTGTGCTTTGCACTATGTGTACTTAACCTGCTGCGCTGTTGCCCAGCCCCCAATAGCTTGCTTTTAAAAAACAAATTTTCACTCTTTAAAATTTTTTTATTATGTTTATTTGTTAGATCAAGACAACCAGAAATTGAGAGGGAAGGGGGTGATGGAGAGGGAGAGAGACAGAGAGACACCTGCAGCCCTGCTTTACCACTCATGAAGCTCTCCCCCTGCAGGTGGGGACTGGGGGCTCAGATCCTCATCCTTGCACACGGTAATGTGTGTGCTCAACTAGGTGCGCCACCACCCATCCTACAAACTTTGACTCTCGAAACTTGTGCACATGCATCTTTAGTAATAGTCATACCTTAAAAATAAGGTGTAGTAGAGTGAGTGGTTTCATGGCTAGGTTAGGCTTTCAATTCAGTGTGATGAACCCATCTCTTTGTATCCTGGATTAAAGGTTTCAGTGACAAGAGTCCTACATAGGTTCAAAGTAACAGAGCTGGAAGTACGGTTGCTGCACCAGGGGAAATCATGGTTCAGGACTTGGAGAGGTTCTGATGATGGGAACACTGACCTTAAAGATAGAAAGGGCTTCAAAAGAGCTGCTTATCAGTGGGAAAAGGTGGCAGTTCTCAACATCTGATTACAAATAATGAGTGGCCCTAAAGTTGTCTATGTCACTGCCTTAGTACATTCCTTTGATAAGCAGACATTAGATGAATTCATGCAGAACTCCAAAAGCTTATGCATCACAGATGGACAAGGCCAGGCAAACACTGTTATGCTGCAAGGCCTGGGTATAATAAGACCCTGGACCCAGCTGCAAGGGCAGGTGGGGGGGGTGGGCTCATGAGTGGTGGAACAGTGCTGCAGGTGTGTACCTTTATCTACCCCCCCCCCACTCCTCCTCTGTCTCTATGAAGAAAGAAAACAGAAGAAATAGATGGAAAGAAGACTTCCGTTTCTGTTCATCTTTTCACTGGGAAAAACAGAGAGTAGAATTTATTGGAGTGACTGCATGTTAAAGCAAAAGCAGTTTAAGATAGGTTTGATTTTAATTTATTATTTTTAATTCTCATTATTACCTTTATTTATTGGATAGAGACAGCCAGAAATTGAGAGGGAAGGGGGTGACAGATAGGCAGAGAGACAGAGAGACACTGGCAGCCCTACTTCATCACTCGCAAAGCTTTCCCCCTGCAGGTGGAGTCTGGGGGCTCAAACCCTGATCCTTGAGCGTTGTGACATGTGTGTTCAACCAGGTGCGCCACCACCTGGTCCCCAAATAATTTTCCAATTTCAGAGAAAAAGAGAAAGCTAGAGAACTAATTTGTGAGGTTCAACCAATGCTTATGTTCTAGAAAGAAAGAAAGAAAAAAAAGGATGAAAGGAAGAAAACAAATAGTTCTAAAGAGTTGTCCAGCATGTTGGGGGTGTGGATCAATCAGCCAACCTCCGTGTCCAGCAGACAAGCAAATACAGAAGCCAGACCTCTTTTCCTTCTGCAGGTGAGAACCAGTAGAAGCCAGGTACTTGCACATAGTAACAGATGTATTTAACCAGACGCACCACCACCTGGCCCCACCAATCTTAGGTTTATATATAAACAACAACAACAAAAACGTCATGGCACATATAGTCAATGGAGTACCACTCAGTACTCAGAAGTTTAAAATGACTATAATGAAGATAGAAAGAAAGGAAAAAAGAGTGGTTTGGGAGGTGGTGCAGTGGATAAGGCATTGGACTCTCAAGCAAGAGGTCCTAAGTTCAATCCCCAGCAGCACATGTACCAGAGTGATGTCTGGTTCTTTCTCTTGCTCCTATCATTTCTCATGAATCAATAAATGAAATCTAAAAAAAACATTTAAAAAAAGAAAGGAAAAGAGAGGGGGGGGAGAGAGAATAAAAGCATGGGGGCTGGGTGGTGGCGCACCCGGTTGAGCACACGTTACAATGCACAAAGGACCGGGGTTTGAGCCCCTGGTCCCCACCTGCAGAAGAAAACATTGCGAGTGGTCAATCAAAGCTGTAGGTGTCTCTCTCCCTTTGTATATTACCCTCTCAACTTCTGGCTGTCTTTATCTAATAAATAAAGATAAGAAATAAAAAATATAAAGAGAAAAGCATCTTGTAAATGATCAATGGTGACGTCAAAATCGTGACATTCCTGCTGCTGGGTTGTGCTTCCTTCAATGTGGTTAGCTTTTTTTTTTTTTTAATATTTATTTCCTTTTGTTGCCCTTGTTGTTTTATTGTTGTAGTTATTATTGTTGTTGTTATTAATGTCATCGTTGTTGGGTAGGACAGAGAGAAATGGAGAGAGGAGGGGAAGACAGAGAGGGGGAGAGAAAGACAGACACCTGCAGACCTGCTTCACCACCTGTGAAGTGACCCCCCTGCAGGTTGGGTGCCGGGGGCTCGAACCAGGATCCTTACACAGGTCCTTGCGCTTTGCGCCACGTGCGTTTAACCCGCTGCTCTACCGCCCGACTCCCAGTTAGCTTTTAAAGTTTGGTTTTAAAAAGTGTTATTCTGAAGTATATCTGCAAAGACTCCATTTTATATAATCCCAACAATATGGGGAAAAGCAAAACTATGGAGGCAGTAAGAGCAGGGGTCGCCATGGGCTTGGGTGGAGGTAGGGAGGCGTGAGGAACAAACAGGTGGAGCCCGGGTTATTTTTTTAGGGCAGTGAAACTATTCTGTGTGGTACTGTCATGACAGACAGACTGATATCATTCTACATTTGTCAAAACCTATGTATGATATATTCAAACAAATATCTAACCTATGGACTTAATAGTAGTGTACCAATATCAACTTAATTATAACACATGGACCATACTAAGATAAGATATTAATAACAGGAGGAAAGTGTGTGTGTGTGTGTGTGTGTGTGTGTTGAAGCTCTAAGAAGGGATATAGGAACTCCATGTATTTTTAGCTTAATTTTCCTATAAGCTTAAAAATACGCAAAAGTTTATTATCAGCAGTCTAGAAAACAATCTATTGTATTGTAAACATGCAGAAAAACACAGAGAATATAAGTATTTATATTTCATCTAATAAATGTGAGTCACAATAAAAAACCCGACTATAACAATGTGTCCTCTGGGATTAAATAGGTCATAACTAGTGAAGTAGGAAAGGAAGTGATGGACAACTATGGGGTGATTTCACTCATCAGTGGAATACAGAGAACTGAAACACACAGACTTCAAAAGAGAAAGAGCACATATATTTATTCAATTCATACTATGACCTTGGGGAAAGTATGGTGGTCACCGTGGGGGGGTGGGACACAAAACTTTGGTGGTGGGACCTGTGTGGAATGATACCCCCCCTTATTGTTTATTTATTTATTTTTTTACCAGAGCACTGCTCAGCTCTGGCTTATGATGGTGCGAGGGGATTGAACCTGGAACCTTGGAGCCTCAGGCATGAGAGTCTCTTTGCATAACCATTATACTAATCTAGCCCCACACCACCCCACTTATCTTATGAATTACTTATGAATTACTACTGACTCACTAATGAAAATAAAAATTAAACAAAGAAAAAGTGCTCAAGCCTGAAAGGGTTGTGTGATTTTTTGCGGAGTCCAGTACAGTGGAAGAGACACACATGAGAGCACGTGACCAGAAGGTTTTCTAGAACCAGGACTCAGAGTGAGTGAACTACACACTCAGAGGGGGGCACACACCACGGGTCAGTCATTAGAACATGGCCATACAACAGAGCTCTGAAACGGGGTCTGGAACGACTCTGTTGTGAATGTGCTGGGGATGTGGAGGGTTGACAGATAACATTTGTGCTGAGATACTGGGGGATTCAGGGAATAAAGCCTTTTCACAGCAAGGTATGAAGAAGTAAGATCTTGGAAATGAATTCCAGAAATAAGAAAGAAAAAAAAGATAAAAGTTGAAAATAGCTATTTCTAAGAAACAGAAGTGGGATGATAACAAAACCATTTAGAGAAATGGTTGATAACCTGAAAGGATGCATATTTATGGCTTAGTACAATAAAATTAAATAAGTTAAAAAAATAAAGGAGTAATTTTTCACTTTTAGGGCCCCTGGAAGAAATCTCTTACTGCCCCTTCTGGGTGAGGGAGGACTCAATTATCATGTTGCTGCTCTGAGCAAAACCTAAATTTTTCGGTGAAATCCCCAGAAACATGTATGTGCCCTCCCCCAAACTACTTGTGGGGTTCGTCTGGAGTAGTTCAGTGTTCTTCAAGCCAGATGCAACTCTTCTATTCCCAGGAATAGAAAAATAACATTTGTGCTGGGGTACTGGGGGCTTCAGAGAATAAAGCCTTTTCACAGCAAGGTATGAAGAAGTAAGATCTTAGAAATGAATTCCAGAAGAAAGAAAGAAAGAAAAAAAGGTAGAAGTTGAAAATAGCTATTTCTAAGAAACAGGAGTGGTATAGCAAAACTCATTCTTCTCATTAGAGAAACGATTGATAACGTGAAAGGATGTAGGAACAGAAAAGTTGCATCTAAGCTCGGGCACCCAGTCCCCAGAGAAGGCAAGTCTGCAGAGAAGGCGGCCATGACTTTCACTTCTGGCACATCAGGTTTCTGTATTATCAACAGAAGAACAAAATCCTACCTGTTTCTGTAAAGCAGTCAATGAAAGAGTGGGGGGGGGGAGGAGAGGAGACACATTTCCCTTCCCCCCCTCATGTATCTGAAACAAAACCAATAGTTCAAAATGTCCTTTAAAATTAATTTTTCAATGCTTAGATATTTTTGTTCAAAATGACAAAAAGCTGGCCTATCCCATAGGACAAAAATGACCCAGTTCTGTTGGAAAACAAATATGAAGACAACCAAGCAGTCTATAACAAAGGATTATAAGAAATAATACTTAGCTGTGAAATAAAGGACAAGTCAACATTAACGACCACAATTACCGGAAGGGCAAACGCTAGAAGAAGAAGACTGGAATGGGTCACTTTCTCCCTGTCAAGTTCTTCTACCCAGATCTAGTTCCAGTGTCTCAAGGAAGAATTAAACACCAGGACACAGGGAACGGGTTTCAGCATCTTCGCTCCATGTTCTCATGGCTGGAAAAGCCCAAAGACAGAGGCTGAACTAGGAATTCTTCTGAGGAAAACACTCATTTCCAGCAGAGAGCAATCCCACAGTGAAGGGACAGAGCGGCACCATCATCTGTTGCTATCACGGGCTTTAGAAGGAGGTGCAGAAAGCTGCAAAGTCTCAGACAACCACGCTGAGAACACCCCCCAAACCCGTTCCCCCCCCCCCCCTCCGCCTCACCGACTCATTTGCAACAGGGAGAGAGAGCCACCAAAGCACATTTAAATCTGCCCAGTTTAAGTCTAATTTGGTGGAGGAAATGTCATGTGAACTTTT